>NC_143398.1:49550394-49552894 GCF_052110815.1 Crocodylus siamensis | reverse complement strand
TTTTTTTTTTTGAGACTGTGAGAGAGAGGAGTTTGCTCACCAAGGTGGGGTTTCCCAACTCTCATAGCTCTAATAAGAACCTTATCATGAAATTGGCTATTCATTTGTGTGTGGGATGGAGGTAATGCACTTTAGCAGGTTTTTGCCATTATCATTCATGTAAGGCATGTATTTTACAATACTAAGCAAACTACTAATGTAGATAACATTTGGTCTTTGTATAGATTTGTAAAGAATATTTCTTTTCAAATTAAAATAAAAAGCAAGTTGAAATTTAATGGAATGTTGCTTATTTTTTTGGCAGATGAAATGTTTTATGATGAACATTTGCTATGGTATGTTCTTGAATTTCAAAAATCAGATAAATGTGTTTAGGACTGGCTTAGGATATTTTTATTAATTCAAATGAATGTAGATAGAAAGATGGAATCTGCTACTGCAGATTAAAACATGAAATACTTTTATTTTAATATTGAATATGATGCTGTACTTTGAATATGACTGTTCATAACAGTTTGAAAAAGTAGATCATTGGAACAGCTGCTATCATATATACACACAGTATGTAGACAGCAGGAGAATTTGTGACTCATACTGTTGAGATAAATATATTGGACAAAATATTTGTACTGTTAGCTCTTCATAACTTTAAAAGCAAAACTAATTCATTTTAACTATAAGTATTCTAATCTCTGCCAAGTTCACCTGTTAAGGTAACAAGCAGTAAGTTGCTATACAATTCTTGACTGTGTATTCTTAGTATACAGCAGAGATGCTGTATACATACTTGCTTCTTATCACCTATAATAAATCTTACTTAGTGTTAATTATATAAACCAAATTGTCAATTTTATTGTAACATAAAATTCAATACACAGCCTTAGTGACTCACCATACAATTGCTTAAAGTTCACTGATATATAGGGCATGTTCTTATACCATAATTATTTTCCATTTTGTAATAGCGATACTGTATATCATAAAACTGTCTTGTTTTCTGCTTTCAGACTTACTTTAATCTTTAAAATCATAAATCAGAAAGATGGTATAATTTTAAAATAACTTTAAGAGTATCTTTTTGCCTTTAGAATTCTCAGTTGTTTTTTCATAGATGACGCTGCGGCAGCTTAATGAAGCATATTTGTTTGTGTTCTTTCCAGTTATATAAAAATAGGTACCGTGATACAGAACTTGAAGTTCAGCTTGCCTGGAGAATCTTTGAACATAGCATGTGTTGACATAGTCTCCCTTTTTAGAGCAAAAAAACCTCTTCAAGTATATTGTAAAAGTTAAAACATTTTAAAAGGCTTTATTTTAAACTATTTCAGGAATAATTGACCTACTTAGTACTTTAATAGTATTCATTTACTACCTATTTAAAAAAACTCACTGAAGTAATTTATACCCATGTCTAAATTGTACTTTGAATGACAACATAGTTTAGTTAAAACAAACTACAAAAATCTTTAAAAATATTCACTATGCATGTACAATTTCTATTCTTATACATTCAGCTACGTCCTTCATATTTGGCATTTTGATTTATTAGGCAATCTAAAGTATTAAAGACTTTTAGCATACCAGTGCAAGACTTCGAATGCATTGTGCCTGGTGTCAATGATGAATTAATTCCAGTAGAGCACAAAAGTTACTATTATTTAAACCCAACTTTTCCCACTTTTACATCATAGTCAAGTTTTTAAAAGGCAGAAATCTAGTAAAGATATTATGAAATAGAGCAACAGGAATTCAAAGTCACCATAGAGAATTCCACATAGAACATCTATTTCATGATAAATTCCCCTCTAACACCTAAATGCAACACTCTACGTGTGTGTGTGTTTGTACACACATGTAAACAAACACTATTTATGTTATCATTGGTATTACATTTAAGGAAAAGTTGCTGCTGTCAATTATGGCCTTTTATAAGTTAGGAATACTGTAGTTCTAAAAGCCTTTGGCTTTTTATACATATTTTCTCAAACAGAAAAAAAAAGTTAAAATGCGTTACCATTTTGCACAATTTCAACTGTGAAGGGAAGAAAATCTTTCTAATTTTCAAAAACTATAGTGACAGATTTCTATGTCTTTAGTGTTTGCACATTTTCCTATCTGATACAGTAGCTTACAGCATTTTCTTCTCTTTAACTCTGTGGATATGGTGTCCTTTCAAGGGAGGGAATTGCTGCCTTGTACAGAACTATATTTTTTAAATATTGTTGTTAGAATGTGCAAAAAATAAAGGCTTTGCCCCTGTAGTCCTTAATCCATCAAAACTGCCAGTGAACTGTAGGATTAAGGCCAAAGTATCAAGCAGCTCCCAGATATAAAAGTGATAGGAATAACTTCTCTCAGAAAAGAGGACCCCTAGTGGTGGTTCAGATATCTCACATATGTGTTTTTATTGAGAAGATGCACACCTGAACATCACAGAGAGCACAGACCTGGAATAATGTAAATGCTTTGCAGAAGTTGCACAAGGAATTGAATATTTCAC
>NC_143398.1:49542894-49545394 GCF_052110815.1 Crocodylus siamensis | reverse complement strand
GGTAAACCTCCTAGGGCCTAATCCTGCAAGGTGCTTAGTACCTCCTTTGAGCAAAGGAATGCCTGCAATATGCACTCATCTCAGCTGTTGAGGCTACCCACAACCTTCTAAGTTTGGCCTTTAAATTGTAAATATTAATGTTTTTAATTAAGCTATCTTGCTATGATGAGTAAAGAGAAAGCAGTGTCTTGTAAAATGAAACATTCTAGAAAACCTGGTTTTGGAGAGGCATATTTTTATTACAATAGCTAAATTACTTAAATTTGGGCCTCTGAAATTGCAGCCGGGCATAATAGCTTTTAAAAGTTAGTTCTTAAAGCTAAAATTAAACAGCTCCACGAGCTGCTTTGACTGTAAAATATTTGCAGTGATGACAGAAAATGTGGAGAATTTAAAAAAATGCTTACAACTTGAAATCTGAGAAGTTGTTAAGACTCTAACATCTGTGCATTGTTTCAAATGCAAAGAATATTCTGTTTCAACAGCTGTATTACAATCTGAGAAAATTCATTTTTCAATATTCTTTGTATGACCATAGAAGTCTTCAGACTATGTTTTGAACACTGCTCTCATAAGAAAAAGCATGTCATCACCTTTATTTGAAGGCTTCAAATTATTATATTACTTGTATCTTTATTAAACTCTTAAAACAGTCTATTTAATATATACAATATTTAAAAAGTATTATAAGCGAAGCAGTTTCCAATACAAAACACGTCAACAGAATAATACACTGCTTACACATTACTCAAAGCAGCAGTCCTAGACATTTGTAGCCAATTTGTCCATATAGTCACAGATTCCAGTAGATAGCATTTGCAAAGACCACAGAGAATAACAATTGAAGATGAAAATATCCAGTTGAGTACTATTAACAGACAGGTTCTGAGGGGACAGGCTTAGAAGTGACAATCTTTTCTTCAAAACTGTGATTAGATCTTAAATAAGCAGACAGGCAAAGTAAAACCATGGGTACACTTAATAGGACTCAGGAGGCATTTTATGGTAGGGTCTGTACTGCAGGATTTAAATACAACTTCACTTTGGCATATAAATCTTTCTACAAATATAATGATGTGAAACATAAAATCTAGTAAACATGTAATGTTTTAATGTGATGTCTTTTAGGTGATTTGCATAGCTTTGTACTACATTTCCCTCCCTCCACCGCATCTGAAATGGTTTCTACTGAAATATGATTTCAAAATAAAAATTCAGCTGGTTTTTTATTGTTACCACTGTAGTAACTCTTTCTTGAATGGTGCTTTTCTTAATAAGTTACAATGCAAACTTTCAAAAGTTTAAAAAAAAATCTGTATTATTATTATTAGGAGTTTTGGGGGTTTTGGTAGGGTTTTTTTTATATTCACAGGCAAATATGTGGTGTGCTAATGTCATAATTTAGCAATCCGTGTTTGGCTTCTTTGCACCATTTTAGTGTAGGCCCTTAAATACACTAAATGTATTCATTATAGTTGTCTTTCTCTTGAAAGTTCAGATAAACTGCTCCTGCTTTCAACAGTAATAAATTTCTCCCATCTGGACAGTTGTTAAAGTAAAGTTAATACTTAAGAACAAGTAAATGAGCACAGTAAAATTATGAGATGAGCTTTTCAGGTTGACTGCAATGTGTATTGGTTAAAATTAAATATTATAACGTATGATTGAGTATGAGAAGCAAATGAGATGACTATAAAATGCTTAATAATATAGGACTGATAAGTTGTTAACTTAAGCATCTTGTCCAGGCATATGATCACTATCTGGTGGATTTAGCTTAAGTAAACTAGCTAAAATATTTGTCTTCATTGAGGTTCTGATGCTAAATTTTTTGGAATTTGAATAGTTCTACTTTTGGCTTGGTTAATTACATTGTTGTGATCCTTATATAGGACTGGAAAGTTTGACTTAAATCAGGCAGTTATTCCTCATTTATATATTGAGAGTGTGACCGTTTTCTATAATATATTGTAATATATACTTGCTGATAAATAGATTGGGTACTGTCACAAGTCATCAGGTCGGCTTTGAAGATATATGGCTAGAGTGTAAGCAACTTTTTATGCTACTGTCGATTGATTATTTATCAACTTATAAATGTTGCTAACATGAACATAGATTTTTAATATTAAAACTATGATCCAATCTGTGCAACCAGTTCAGAAGTACTGTAGCATCAGAAAATTAGCAAAGAAAAAGGTCATACTTATGAGCTTTTTTCACTTTGATTTTTTTCTACTCTATTAAAAATCAGTGTTAGGGACTAGAATACATAATGCATGGAAATAGCATATTTTTGATTAAGTAGATCGAGAGATTACTCTGCATTAGATGTAGAATTTTATTTTGATATTAAGTTTGCAGAATTAATTGTTTGTGTCACTAAGGTCAAAATAGTTGCTAAAAATGTGATTGCTTTACAGGGTAGATTTGAGCTTGCATTTTGAGTATTCATTAAGTCAGTTTGACCAAGATAATCTTTTTAAATGTTTTATGAGAA
>NC_143398.1:49340394-49360394 GCF_052110815.1 Crocodylus siamensis | reverse complement strand
GAATCAATATAATGCATTATAGAAAGTTCTATGCTTAATAATTCTGTTCTAATTTAATTTGAAAATTTGGTGTATTCAATAGCTCTTGACATTTCTTTTTAGCTGTAGTTATGTGATCTTTCATTGTGTATGGTGCTATAATATTAAGCAGGGTTGGATTCTTCTTCAAACCTTTTAAGGCCATTTTTACTATAACTTACCTAACTATATGCCTGTAGTGCTTAAGGTGTCTATGGCAGTTTTTGTGCTGGTGTGTTTTGTATAAGATCTAGTAAAGGAAGTTATGTAGGCTGTACACTTCTAATGATACGGTAAAAAAGACCAAAACAAATTTTGGAATGGGAGAACTCTTATGAAAGAATAAATTAAGATAGCAAGTCTCCAGCCTTGGCATTGAAACTGAGATTATACACTATATGAGCAAGTGGTGAAAAATGTGGTGTATAAAATGGCAAATATGCATTATGGTTTATATAGCGTCTGCCACATTTTACTAATTCTTCACCACTGTAAATGAGTAAACCACTTTCCTTGAAGCAGTGGAATTAAGTATATTTACATATACCTGTCTATATATTTTTACTTGTGTATTTATCCACACTAGACATAAGATTAAGAAGAAAAGTGTTAACAAGTGTGCCAGGCCTTTGACATTTTGTAATTTTTTACAATAGACATATAAACGGAGAGACACTCCTTCTAGGTTTTTAGGTTAAGTTTAATGGTATCAATGTGAAAGTGCAGTCTCATAACAACTTGATTTGTGGTGGTTAGATGGCAGCACTGAAGCAAAATTCTCAGGAAGCAAATTCACGTATAGCAAGCACAAATAGATGAAATTCCTGTTGACTTCAGTAGGAGTAGTGTACTGTGACTCCAGGTTTGAATTTGATTCTCATAAATCCCAGATTTTTTCAGGCTGGTTTGTTTTATCTCTGAGAATTAGCACATAGTCTTAGAACAAAAAACACTAAATGGATGCAGCACCTTCAAATATCACAGTTCTAAGCACTACTAAATAATCAGTTGTAAGTGGGAATCTGCTTTTTTGTGTCTGTTGTCTGTATTTTACAGCATGCATTTCTGAAGGCTTTTTATTAGAATAATTTATCCAGTGTTTCTTCACAAGGACATTAGCTTTTGTGATAAGTGTGGTCATTTTGACTCTGGAACAACATTAGTTATATATTCAAGTTCTATGGTATTGCTTGTAGTAGCTTGTTTTAGCACCTCAATCTTGATAAATATTAATAAATAGTTTTCAAACCAAACTAAGATTATTTTTACAAATATCAAAAAATAGATGTTCTTTCTTTCCAAATGTTAAATTTAAAAAGTTTAGAAAATAATAATTGTATATGTCTTTCTCATAAAATTTGTCATTTCACATTTTCCTTCATAGACTAGATTGTTTAAGCAGAAATATATATTTTTAAAGTGTTTACTGTTAAAACATATTTGGGATTTGAGCTCGTAATCCTTGTATCCTTTTGCTGCAAGGAACTGTGATATCTTGAGAACATACAGCACTACAATATTTTTTTTATTAATGCTTGCTTTTATTTCCAGAAAGGAAGGGAAAATTATTTTTTGAAGGTTGCAAACTTGGAATGGTGACAAGCAACTTGAGTAGGTACTGGTTAGATCAAGCAATGCCTTTAACCATGTGTCTCAACAGCCACTGAGTGCATATTTGAGGCTCATACACCAAGTATCTCTTACACACACACAAAACGCACACTTGCTGTCTGCCTTTATCTCTCATATGCACAAGCACACACAGATATATAAGTGGAAAAAAGTAGTAACCACAGAAGGACCTAAAAGAAAAAAATTTTTCAGTTAACAAAATAAATTTGTTTATATGATGATTTTCAGACTTTGAGTTTAAATTAGGAAAAATTGGAAACATACTGTCAGTCTAAAGAGGTTAAAGGCCTAAGATTAAGTTCCTTGTTCGGTGGAGGCTCCTGCCTTTGTTTTTGTGGTACAAATAAACTTTTCTTAGAATAAAAAAAATCTAAAAGGAGAGGTTTCTTCATCCTAACAGAAAGCATTATACATACCTTTTCTAGTCTAAATATCTATATGGTATAAAACATCTATTGCTTTAAGATGCTTATTTTTTATGTCTATTTTAATCACATCTTGTGAAACAGTCTCAATAGGTTTTTCCATTCGTAACATTATGACACTTGATAAGATGATTGATTATGAAGTGTTGAGAGCCCTACCATGTGATCATTTATTTTTAAATACACATTTATACTAGCCAATGTTTAAATCTCTTGCAGTAATACATAAGAGATGTGAAACATAAAGCTTGAGTCTGATCAAATCTGATGCCTCTGGAAATAGAGTGCCACAGTACTGTGGTCTTAAAATAACAGATTCTTACTGAAACTGGAACTTTGCCGTTATAAATATTATGTAAAAATTATGGTCCATCTTTGATACAAAATAAGAAAAGATGTACAGCTGCGATGCAGGTGTTTGATGGTGATATCTTTCTTTCTCTGTGCAGGTGCCTGTGTCAGTGGCCATGATGACTCCCCAGGTGATCACCCCTCAGCAAATGCAGCAGATTCTTCAGCAGCAAGTATTGTCTCCACAGCAGCTTCAAGCACTTCTTCAACAGCAGCAAGCAGTTATGTTACAGCAGGTAATGTGGGTTACCTGCTTTGGATCGTTAGCCTAAGAGAATCTTCACAAGTATTAGCTGTGCTTCTAAGAGTCTTATTTTCTCGTATTTCATGATTCTTGCTTACAGTAATGGTATTGAAATCAATGTAGAACTTTTTAGTCTGTACATTTCTTATTCTAGTTGCAAGTGTGTGAAATTTTACTTGCACTTTTGAAACACTTTTGAAATACTGTAATCACAGTAGCAAGTACATTATTAAAACTGAGCAAGTCGACATTTAAAATTTCAAGTACTCAGACAGTTTAGTTGTAGGCATGCCAAAGGATGTGTAAATAGATTTTTAGAAAATTGTTGCTTTAAAATTCATAACTCTTTAGTGCTCCCTTTAATCATATGAATGGAATGTGGTTATGAAATTTGAACTTGCTGACTTCGTATCATCAAGGAGATTTTTTTTTTTTTTTGGTTTTGCTTCCAAAAATTTGACCCAGTAGAAATTAGAAAGAGGAAGGATGATTATTCTTCCCTGAGCGCAAAAAAGATCTGGTAGCTATGCCATGAATCAGTGAACTTGTTGTTCTTACAATAGTGTCAGTGATCAGAAGAGCAATATAATATGAAAGATAATTTCAAGTGGATTTTTGGGTGTGTGCTTAATTACTATAGACAAAATAATGTGTCTGTTCATCTTAGTTCTTGTATGTTTAAGTACTTTGATATCTACTATCATGATCATTTCAGGCAATTCACTTTCAGTTGTAAGCCTGGCATCCTGCTAAACAGACTGACAGATTAATTAACTTTTTTCCCCCCTAAGAAACAGACAGTTTTGTTTGGCCTTCCTGACTTGTTGGTTTCTTGCAAGTGGCTGAGCACAGCTTCTGATTTGTTAGTTATGAGGAACTTCACTATAATAATTTGGGGAGTAAATTAGGTTCTGCTGCATTCCCTTTAGAATACAGATTTTCTATACCCTTTTGTTTAGGATATTTTGGAATCTGCCTTGGAAAATTTCAAAGCCGCCTTGGAAAAAAATGTATGTAGATCTGCCTCTTCAAATCAAACCATTTTTTTGTTATGAGGTGAATCTTAATGGCTACTCTACCATATGCCAATCTAGAAGAGTTTAGGAGATTTATAATACTTGAAACTTTTGCCTTTATTTATTAAAGTCAAAATGGTTTATTCAGCAACAACTACAAGAGTTTTACAAGAAACAGCAAGAGCAGTTACATCTTCAGCTTTTGCAGCAGCAGCAACAGCAGCAGCAGCAGCAGCAGCAACAGCAGCAGCAGCAGCAGCAACAGCAGCAGCAGCAGCAACAGCAACAGCAGCAGCAGCAGCAGCAACAGCATCCAGGAAAGCAAGCAAAAGAGGTAAGAACCAAGGAACTCATTGATCCATGCACTTGGTTTTTGGGAAGGGGCATGGAAAAGACCAGAAGTTTCAAATATATTTTTATGATAGATTCTTGCTGTCAAAGATGCATTCTCATGTTTTTACTGAGCTTAATAATAGGTCCTGCTACATGTTCAAATTAAAGCTGGATAGAAACCAGCTAGAGAGTTGTTACACATTTTCAAGCACTAACTTCATAGCTGCTTGGCTCCTTTTATAGGTGGATGGTCATTTTTATTCTTTGATGATTACTGTGCACTTGTGGCTGGTCTAACTTTATTGCACAATTAACCAGTTAATTGTGTAATCTATGTAACGTGTAGCAGGGGTCATCATGACAGTAGAACCTTTGAGTGTCTCTTTTCTGTAGCCTGAGATTTAAGAATTGCAATCCAATGCCGCCGTCTAATGTTCAGTAATGAATTGCAGTGTACAAAGAGCAATCTGTGTGGTGGACAAAGTACTGATTATCTGGTATTCACAGAGAATGCAAGTTGGTGAAGGAACCTTACTTTCCTGTCTGGTACAGCTCAGAGACCATGCAAATTTAGCCCATTGTTTAAAAAGAAAAAAAATGGTTGAGCACAGATTTCAAAGTCGCAGGCCCCTGATTAATGAACTGCTACTGTAGGTTTGGAGTGGCGAGTAGAAAGTTACAGTTTGATGTGCTCATAAATCAACCTGACAAGCTGGCTTCTCAGACCTAGCTTGCACTTGTCAGCAAACTGCATCAAATATAAACATAATACAAACAAAACATGTTGAAGTAGTTAAATTGATCAGCAGGTATCCTAGACGTTGTCTTCAAGCTGCCCATTATGCAAACGTACAGGAAACAGTTCTGACCTCCTGAGGCTTTGTTTCTGTTTGGATTTGTGAATAGAATTTCAGACAGCCATCAACTACGGAATAGAAATTGCTCCCTTATTTCTCCGGAGGCTCTGGGCAATCCACATGACTTGCTCCATTATGCAGTCTGTTTTCCAGTGAGCGCATCAGAAGTTTCTCTTTTCCCCAAACTAAAAAGGAAAGGTCTTCCACAGCAGCTTGTCTTTCTCTGAAGTGTGACTGCCTTCTCATACCCTCCTGAGTCTAAAGAACTCCAGTTTGTCTTGTAATGCCTCACAAAATTGGAAGCTATACTTTTGCTCATAATAGGGCACTTCTTTGCCTTGAATGTAATGCTGGTTTTAATATATTCCAACAAGAGGAGGGAAAGAGCTAACAGGCCAGTGAAATGGAGGCTGCATCCCAGTTTACTAATAGACCACTGGAGACCACATTCATGGGCCACTGCGGACCAAACTTATCCAGTTGGAAAAACAAGAGTGCCTTTGAATCGCAGACTGCTGTAAAGTTACACTTTTAGCATAGATAAATCTGTTATCATCTGCCATGAGCTGATATTTTTTTAGTTCGGAGCAGCTGTTGCCTACTTTCTCTTGACCCTTTTCTGCAGTGCATTCTTAAGTGCATCTTCCCGTTTTCCCTAACAACCTGGTAGTTGGAATAAAATATTAGCCAATTTCAAATGCTTCTACTGTCGGCATATTCTACAAATAACATTACTACTTAATAACAGAGATGAAAGGGAAGCACGTGGAGTTTATATTTGCTGCTTTGCAGCCTTCATTGCAGACTTTATTGTTTGTTGCATTTGGGGTTTTTTTTCACAGCAGCAGCAGCAACAGCAGTTGGCAGCCCAGCAGCTTGTCTTCCAGCAGCAGCTCCTCCAGATGCAACAACTCCAGCAGCAGCAACATCTGCTGAATCTTCAGCGTCAGGGACTAATTTCCATCCCACCTGGCCAGTCTGCTCTTCCTGTCCAGTCGCTACCACAAGGTATATAAACAACATATGACTCCATTCATTTCTAATTCACAGCATTTTTATCCGTTCATTTTGACCTGAACTTCAGTAGTTCCCCTTTATGACATTTAAACTATACTTTATTATTAAATCATTATTGTTAATATTATTACATTACCAAGTTTTCTTGAGGCTGATAAATTTTACTACAGGCTTTTAGTGGAAAAGACCATGTTTTGAGTGGTTTTTCTTAGGTATAAAATGCATATTTATTAGTCTTATGTGCAGAAAACAATTTTTAATGCCAACACAATTCAAGCACCATTGATTTACACTGAAAAATTACAAATAACTGATTCTGTGAGACTGTAACCTTTTGATATAAAACAACAGAAGTAAAAGGTAGCGAGCAACTGATATTAAAAATGGCAGTTGCCAAACTTACATTCTCTTTTTTTTCTAAAAAGAAAAGAAATGTGCTCTCAGTAATTAAAAAAAAAAAAAAAAAAGTAGTCATCCTAAATTGCTGGTTATTTAATATAATTTAGTGAAAGGATCTTGTCATCTCAGAAGTACTTTTCTTTGCCATTCTTTGAAATGCTTAAGTATAATAACAATTTTCATCACCGTAAACTGTGATGTCACTAATAGGAAACTGTAACTCGTAGAACGATAAGAGAGTTTTCAAAAAGACTTTCAAAAAGACTCTTGAACCGTCTTTCACTGGGATTAAGATCAGCATCAGATGTTAGCACAGAAGCCCTACCCTTGGGAGTCATATATTAATGATCCAATAGTTACCTACAGAAGACAAAAAGAGGCATAGTTTTATAAAAGAAAAGTTTTACTTAGAAATACATGTTGTAGGCATTACAAAACAAGGTCAAAGACTTTGTGTGTTAAGGACTGCTCTGTCATCATCTGTGAGGCAAATAACAGTAGTATAACGAGGCATGGATGACCAGGGCACTAGACTCCAGTGCCTACTTCAAGCCACTGCCCCTGTCAGCCCAGCCCCTGCTGCTGCTGCTGCCCAGGACACAGGCCCCAGTAGTAGTTATGCCTGGTGGCACATCATTTGTGCTTTCACTTATTACAAAACAGAGGTGAGATAAAAGACTCTGCCATATATAATAATGTACTTTTTAAAGCCCCAATCCTGCAATGGGTTTGGGGATAGAACCACTGTCTTTAATAAGACACTGCTTGAGCATTGAAGTAGGGAAGAGTTTTTACTATAGGATTGGCCCTTGGTAGTTAGGTGAGCACGTAAGGTGTGCAGAATATGCAAGTAAAGGAAGGGGCAGAGGGAAGAGTAAGCAAGATAATGATACGCTCAAATAGTATGTCATAGCTGATTATGAATCATCTGCTTTGATCAGTTTGGCATTTTATTTTAAACCTCAGATCCTGAAGACAAAGATTAGTTCAGCATGCTGTCTCTGTCTCCTCTCCCCTCCTCCATTTTTTCATAGTAATTTTTGTTAACCTTTATGGTTGTGGAGAAAAGCTTGATTCAAACATAATTAAGTACAAAAATCAGAATATAAATAAAAGAACTCCAAATTTAGTTTATGTTATGACCTTGGAGGAGTTATGTCATGATTTTTGAATGCTTCACATTGGCAATACTACTTTCCGTTTCCACAAAGCATTATCAGATCAGAAGGGGAAAAAAGTAATTGAAGTGAAACCTTTCTCTGAACAGCTTTACCTTCCTCTCTCATGCAATCCTCTCTTATGCCATCTGTTGCAAGAGGAATTCCTTGGGTTTTCCCTAACATTGAGCATTTCCCCCTAGATTTCCCTTAGCATTCCTACCCAATTACATTGATATTCATTACTCTAGTGCAGCAGTCATTCACACATTTCCAGAAGAAGAAAAATATGAAATAAAGCTTTCCTTTATTTCTTTTTACATAGTTGCTACAGCAGAACTATTAAGTATACCCCTAACTCCTAAATCTCTCTGGTTAAAGCTAGAAGAATTAACAATAACTGAACTGATAAAAAGCAAAGCGATCACATATTATAAAAAGGTCTGCTTTTTAAAGATTTCACTACTGTTTTTATCTAATTGAAGTAAACATTTTCTTCTTCTGTATGTTTCCTTTGTGTTTTCCTCAGAAAAGACTCTGGGCACAAGTTTCAGCCTTTCCTTTTTCCCCATTTGCTTTAATGCCCATTTTACCTTACAGAAGTGGGGAAGAAAGAAAATAAAGGAAATGCAGAAATATGTTTTTTAAAAGAATCCTCTTTTTCAAAAATTAAACAAATATAGGGCTACATTTTTGCTAGACCTTATGTGATCTGTACAGGAGACAGCAGGACTCCCCTGCCCACACTTCCTGAACCTCAGGCTTGCATTACAAGGGCTAGGCAACTCACTGCTTCCTATTTTTCCCGCATATTGCAACCAAGTAGGCACTGATTGGCATAAGAGGCAAAATCTTGGTATTCTGACCAGGAAGGTAAAAGGAACTTACCAGAGCAGAAATGCTGGGATTGATGCAGATAGGACAGGTAAGGACTTGTTATTAGTTCACTCTTCCTCCCCTAGACTCCTTCTATAGCAGTGTAGCTACATATTCAAGGATGCACCTAAAGACTTGCTCCAACTTATAATCATGAAATCTAAATGGCCTGTATTTAATCACATATCACATGCACTTCAGTCCCCGCAAAAGAGGCCTTCAAAATCAGGATATTTGTCATAAGCAGTAGAAGCCTATTTTCCTTTGCTGTAATAGAACAATGGAGACACTCTGCTCTAATGGCTACCAACATGTCTCTCAGTTCTCTTTGGCCCGGCAAGCATAAAGGACAGAGTCCTGTGTTACCCCTCTCATAGCCATATTATTGGCTAAGTACTATAGCTTATGCCTGAAGGAGCCACTGAGCTAGCTCAGGTTAAGTGAACTGCTGCAGTCTGTAGTATCTTGATGAGGCTTGTGATGTGAAAACAATACTTTATTATTTACAGGAACTTACATAATGAACTATTTACAATAAAGAAGTAAGAGTCTTACTGCTGCCTTTGCAAGTGTCTGAGCCTAGCCTTGTTGCTATCTTGCCACACCAGGAAGTTCCTGCTGGCCCACCCCTGAAGGCCTTCTAGGAGGCCACCTAGGATGGACACTCTGTTTCCAGGAGGCCTTACACTATGTCATAGTCAGCCAGGACTCTGGAAAAATTTATCTTTTCTACAGTCTGCCTTCCAAAAAACAAAGCATCAGGGTCAGATTTAGGCTTAAGCTACAGCTTAGGGCCTCACAATATGAGGGACCTCTAAATAAGAAAAAAAAACCTGACTCAATATCAGGTTTTATAATAATTAGTTGGTGAATAAAGGAGATATGGGAAAATGATTCTAAATATGGACATTTTCATTCAAATATAACAAAAATATACATACATTATATTATTTTATCTTTAAAGTATGTCTTAAACTGGACATGATTTAGGGCCTCAGCATGTCATACTTCGGCACTGGAAGATATCTGTCTTATTTTGGGGGCATGAGGTATGTGAGAAAAAAGGGTAGTAAGTTATCAATCAGATGAGACATGCCCACATATTTACCCATGTAAAATATTCCCATCCTATTTTCTACCTAGCTGCTTTGACATTAGAGTCTTTCTGACCCTGTCTTTGAGGACTTAAGATCTTTTCATCTCTCCCCTCAGGGTTAAATACATCCACTAGCAGCTAGTTTCATAGTAGCTAGGGTCAGGAGGGACCTGAACAGATCATCTAGCCTGACCCCCTGCCACAGGCAGGAATGAATGCTGGGTTCACAAGACCCCAGACAGGTGATTATCCAACCTTCTCTTGAATTTGTCCAAGGTAGGGGTGAGGACCACTTCCCTGGAAAGTTGGTTCCAGATTTTGGGCACCCTAACTGTAAAAAAACTGCCTTCTGATCTCTACTCTAAACCTATTCTCCATCAGCTTATTACCATTGTTCTTCATCACCCCAGGTGGTATTGGTGAGAAAAGGGCTCTACCTATTTGCCGTTGATCTCCCCTGATGAGTTTGTAGGCAGCCATCAGGTCCCCCCTCAGCCTCCTTTTGCTGAGGCTGAACAGGTTCAGGTCCCTCAGTCTCTCCTCGTAGGGCCTGTCCTGCTGCCCTCTCACCAGGCAGATGGCCCTCCTCTGAACCCTCTCTAGGCTGGCCACATCCCTCTTGAAGTGTGGCGCCCAGTACTGGACACAGTATTCCAACTGCGGCCTGACCAAAGTCACACAGAGTGACTAGCCCCTTGCTGTTACTTGAGACACCCCTTCCAGCTGTGCTGGCTTGGGGCTGAGGGGGAGGTCTGTTCCCTATCCTCCCCCACCCTGCCCAGGTGCTCAGGAAGGAGACAGAGGCTTTTCTGACTCTTGTCTGTGCAAGCCTGGGGGGTAGGGCTGGCCCAGTACTCACCTGGAGTAAACAAGCACCAGCCAAAGCTAGCACACACCATGCAAGGGGCACTTGGGATGCTGGAGGACACTGAACTAAAGTGATTTGCTATGGGATGTGGGACTAATTCAATACACTGCTCTAACCTAAACCAATTGGACATTTATACATATGCTCTGGGGGAGGGGGGAGGATGCTTTAATAAGAGTGGCTCCAAGAGCTACTTTAAAGCACCCAGAGCATTACATGTATCAACATCCCTGCACTGAAAAATGGCAGTGGGGGCACTTTAACTAAAGCTCGTCCAATGGGCTTTAGTTAAAGCACCCCTGGCCACCATTTTTCAGTGTGAAGACACTGATGCACATGACACTGGAGTCTGCTAGAATGTGGTAATTACCATGCTCCAGGAGACTCAATTAATCAAGTCTGCTCTAACGCACTGTAATTACAGCGCATTGGAGCAGACTCACTGCACATGTATAGGTGCCCATTAAGTCTAATACTAAGTCTATCCAGGTCTATGTTAGACTGGGTTCTGCTGTTTTGAAACTGGTCTGTGTGTGCTAATCTTCTGTTTTGTTGCAGATTTAGATCAGTTTCCGAATGCTTATACCGGTTTATGTGCAATGTCTGTACCTAGCTTAAATTAGCAGATGCAAGCAAGAGTTAGTCAGTTTATCCAGCTACTACTCCACTAACTTGCCCAGCAGTAATATAACTAAGAGAAGAGTGCTGGGGCACAAGGATTGGGAACTGACTTAGGGGCGATGTAGAAATGCCCGACTGCCAGCAACCCAGCTGAAGCTGCCGCCCTGTGCACTTCCAGAATTGCCCACTTACGCCCGTGGTCTAGAGTGAAAGTGAATAGAAGCAGGGGAAGCTCTTCCCACATTGGAGCATTAAGTAAAGCATTTCACTCTGGGATAGGAAGAGGCAGCAAGACATAGCCAAATTTGTCTTCCCAAACCTGGACCCAATGAGTGAATGTCCCCAAATTGGAGTGCTTATATTCCCATGCAGCTGAGACAGAGGAATGCATTTTTGTGCTAATTATTCAGATAGATGTGTTTGTTCTTCCATTTTTAATACTGAGTTGAATATTTTCAGTGGAGAAGAGGAAGGAAAGCATTTTAAGAGTGTTCAATACATATGTTACCTCATGTCACCTAATGGAATCCTTTTATATTGGTTTTGATTTGTGATTGCACTAACAGGTGACTGTTGTTCATATTACTATCCTGAGTTACCTGAAGAGCTGCTAGAAATTGCTTCATGAAAATTGTATATTAATTACTTATCTTCATTAAAAACCGTTACAGCTGTTACTATCACTCTCACATTATCTTTTGTTACCCAAAGGCCTGATTCCATAAATAAGTCTGGCTTCTCTGCTTTACAAGCAATATAAGCTCCAATGTTGAACTGTATACCAGAAATCAAAATTATTGTTCCTATTTTATAATTAACTCGTGTTCCTTAAGATATAGAAGGAAAATATAATAATTTTTTCCTAGTTTCATAGAAGTAGGATCGGAAGGGACCTTATAGATCTTCAAATCCGACCCTCTGCCAGGACGGGAGAAAAAACTGGGCTCAAATGATCTCAACTAGGTAGGCATCAAGCCTCCTCTTAAAGACCCCCAGGGTAGGAGCCAGCACCACTTCCCTTGGAAGTTGGTTCCAGATGCTAGCTGCCCTAACTGTGAAGTAGTTCTTGCGGATGTCTAATATAAACCTACTCTCCAACAACTTGTGGCCATTATTCCTTGTTATGCCAGGGGGCGCTAGGGGAAACAAGGTCTCTCCCAAACCCTTCTGGTCCCCCCTAGTGAGTTTATAGGCTGTCACCAGGTCCCCCCTCAGCCTTCTCTTGTGAAGGCTGAACAGGTTCAGGTCCCGCAGTCTCTCATTGTAATTAACACACACAATATTGGAATAAAACATGAATACGTAATAGGCTTTTCAGAAATTACTAATTTTAGGCTTTTTAAAGAATGCAGAAGTTTTTAGCAACATGAGCTCATGTACATTCAGTATAAAATATTAGCTAATAAAGAGCAAACTTGCCAAAAAGTCAATGAAAAAAATTCTCTTTATATCCTGCAAATAAATCTTATTCACCCATTAAAACGACCATTCTCAATGAAAAGCCTGAATGAATAGATGGACCTTGCATCATTTCCTGAAGGTCAATAAATTTGAGCTATGTCAGAACATGGGAAGAGAAATTAAATCCATTCAGATTCCATCCACTGAGGTCACTTTGCCTCTACCAAGAAATTCTGAGTACTGTACACTGTCCCAGCCACTTTCAACTGTTGAGATGATATAAAAAAGAGAGAAGTTGTTTTTAGATGAGCCATGATCCAAAACTTTCCAAAATGTATAGATTGAATCCATCCCTTGACTTGCATGGAAAAAGAATCAGTACCCAGGGCAATTTAAGAAACAGATATGAAACAAACTATGTCCTCAAAAACCTCCACTGATTACGTGACATTCTCATTCTGCTCTAGCTATAGTTTGAGTAGTCTTCAAAACTAGTATGCTGAGGAAACACAGCCTGGTTGGACAAAGAGATGTAATTTTATGAGGTCCGTATCTTAGTACAAGGATTACCACCTTTTAGCCAAAGCACAGATTGCAAGGGGAAGAGAGAGTAGCATTTTTCTGTACTTTAAGTTCCTTCATTGAAGACAGCAACATATTATCATTGAAATTCTCTTGCTTTCTTTCAAAATGTCCCGATATTTGTTAATACCTTACCCATAATTTTTGTGAGCATATATAGTATGTCCCTTACCATAGATACAAAAATGCAGTGTGAAAAAGTTATAATGACACCAGGGTGTGCTCCTGATTCAATTAGCACAGTTCGTAAGTCCAGGATAAGGCAAATTTTAAGCATGTTAGGAATACAAAGATTACCCTAAAAAGCTGATTAGGGTTCAAAACAATTCTAAACATATAGACAAGCCTTAAGGGTGGTCTGGCTGCCAACAGTCCCAAGAGTCTGGTGAAGCAATGAAGTAGGAAAACCTTTTTCTCCCAGTCAGAGCCTTTGAGTACTTGCCCATAAGAGGGCAAGGAGAAACAGCAATGTAGGAGCTGCCATGGGAATTCATCTGTGAAGAGGGACTTGTCAAGGACAAGATCTGGCTTTCTGGCTACTTAGCCCTGCGCTGTTACAGTTTTTCTTTAATTTGGTTTTGTCTTCCAAAAATACATTTTTAAACCAGGTAATTTTTGATAATTAAATGACATTGGCTAATACATGGGTGCAATTAATTAATGTTAACAGGCGAAATTTTTTCCTAACTTTAAACCTGTTGAAATCTCATTGATTTCAGTTTGGTTCTTAGAATTTGGTTTCCTTTCCAAACAGAGGGCATTAATGTTTGCATCTTTACTGTAATTTAATATATTTTTTCTATTTTCCATTGCATCTTTGGAAAAGCAGTACTTCTAAGGAACTGAGTGAACTTTGGATGTATTAAATCATGTCTGTGTGCCAAAAAAATTGATGCTGCAGACAATGAAATCTCTCCTAAAAGTTTCTTTAATAATTGTTTTTCAAACAGTAGTTACCAATTGTTCTTTGTAGTTAGCCCTCTTTGATCCTTGAACAAATGTTTTAAGAAAGACTATATTATTATTAAAATTGGTGACCTTTAATTGACTGTTTGTAACAAGAGAAAAGCAGCTAAATTAACTGGATTCCAATACAGGAAAAATGAAATTGCTTAATACATGTCGATTTTGCTGGAAAAACAAAATCACCTTTATTGTTGGCATTAATCCATTAATAACACTGAGCTCATTATATTAAACTCTTATTTTGTTACATTAGTGGTGTGCTCTTTCATTTTATAGCTGGCTTAAGTCCTGCTGAGATTCAGCAGCTATGGAAAGAAGTGACTGGAGTTCACAGTATGGAAGATAATGGCATTAAACATGGAGGGCTAGACCTCACTACTAACAATTCCTCCTCTACTACCTCCTCCACCACTTCCAAAGCATCACCACCAATAACCCATCATTCCATAGTGAATGGACAGTCTTCAGTTCTGAATGCAAGGCGAGACAGGTAATTCTGATGAGATTCCAATTTTTCTTACCACCTGACAAAATTAAGCTTTCATTACAGTTATGATTCAAACAGTTAGGCAGAGATCGTTGCTTAACATTGCAAGTTATATTATTTCACATCATAAGTTTCTTCACTGCAAAATCAGGACAAGTGCAGAACATTGAGGAGAGATGGCATAATTCTTTCAGCATAATCACAGGGTCTGACTTGAAGCAGTAAACTCTAATTTTGCAGATACACTGTTAAGTTCCTAAACTGTATGCCCATCGTTTTGTTCCCGTAGTGAGGTTTGTGGTAGCACCAGTAATAGTAGAAATAGTACTGTTTCCGTGTGCTACTTTGTACTTGTGGATGCATATTTTGGGGAACTTGGATGGGCATGACGTTAGTCACAGAATTAAAAGCTGTGTTGAAGTCCAGCTGAAATTCAGGCCTACAGTATTAACTCAGTCAATTGTAATTTTTTCACAGAAAATTTAAGCAGGAAGCTTCGCAGGTTGAAGCTGTAGTTCAACTGGAAGGTTTCCTACTTTATGCTTCTTGGGAAGGAACTAAAATGGAAATAACACTAAAGGCCAAATTTTATTCTGTCATAGACTGCAATAACTCCAATGACTTATCTCATTGCAGTTATTTCAATAGTTATTACAATATTGCACTAACGTTGTAACAGAGCAGAATTTGACCCAAATGTTAAAGTTAAAAATACACTTTTTCACACTGAGTGTACAGGTATTCTTGACTCCTCTTTGTTATTTTCCATGTTACTTTTAGTGATTTAAATAAGAAAGTTAAATATGATCTGCAACCCTTAAAATATTCAATACATCAGTTAGGATAGACTGATATGGAAGATCTCTTATGTAAGGTAAATTAAAATGTAGCTGCAGCAAACTTTAAACAGTATATAAGTGTTTTTGCAAAGAAACATCCCCTTTAATTTCTCCAATATTTAAAATAAACTATAATTTGATAAAGTCTGTGGTCTTAATTTAACTTTCATAGCAGTTTTCTATTATTATCTTCTATTATTTCAAAAATGGAGCTTCTCTGGATACTTTTGAGCTATTACTTTAATTAGGATTAATTTGATGATTATATGTTGGAGAAGTTTGTTGATTTCTTTAGAATCTGTAGCTGATGTTCATCTCTATGGGAATAAAACCCAAAACTTCTTTGTTAATTACATATGGATAAAACTGATGCAGACTTTTCAGAAAATGAAATGGAACGTGTGTTTGTTTTTGTGAAACCTGGAGCAGATAATGGAAACAATACTTGCAAAAGAGAAATAATCATTAATGAAAGCCACCTTAATTATAGACACATTTTTCAACAGAAAATACAAAAGATTTTATAGTTACATTCATATTATTCATAAGGCCTGGCTGTCCATTTTAAATATTTCTTTGCAGAATTGATCACTTTGAGTCTATTTTTTATTTATAGGTAAAATGTTACACTAAGGTCATATGGCAGAATTAGCATATGGTATTATACAGTCATCTTATTTTTTCATCCTTTATTAACAGTCATCCTTGGCTCTATTTCTTCTCTAATTGGAACATCATCTAGCCTTGGCAGTTGAACTATTCAATAGAACGATTAAATTTTTCTGACTGCTCTGAGCTGAATTGACCTGTTTTGACCTGTTTGTCACTGATCGTAACCTGACAGGCGCTAGCAGCCTCCAACGATTATGGCTTTTGAGATGAATCTGATGCCGTATTCTTTTGCTACAGCTCGTCACATGAGGAGACTGGGGCCTCTCATACTCTCTATGGCCATGGAGTTTGCAAATGGCCTGGCTGTGAAAGCATTTGTGAAGATTTTGGACAGTTTTTAAAGTAGGTTGTTTTTTATTCATTGGTTCCAGGGGTTGTGTAGGCAAAGGAAGGATAAAGATAGCAAATAAAGTTCTACTGTAAAGCATATCAGAGGTTATTTGTATGTTCCAAGCAACTGGATAATCGAGGCCATCTGCAAAGGGTCAAAGTGTTACCCTTCCTACTGTAGAACACTTTTGCAGGTCTTTCAAAAGCACAGTGTTTAATCCTCTTATTATCCCTTTGCTGAAATGGAGCCTCAGAAAATTTGAAGAGAAGCTTTTGATTGTATGTTTGATAGCAAAGGTATGTAAAAGCACATTTTCAATTCTGATAGTTTGAGTAGAAGCATATAGGAACAGACCATGTGAGCCTGTGTGTGGAAACAGGAAATATGTATGTATACATAGAAATGGGCACACCGTTTCAATCCCAAATGTGGCCATTTTACCATGTTTTAGTAACTTCATCGCTGCTTTTACTTCTGCCTGTGCACAAGATGTATGCTAGTAACAAAAATAAAATAAAATACTAATGTGAGGTGTTTCCATTTTTCCGAATTAAGTGTCAATAAGAAAAGTGTCCAGGTGCAGTTAGTTTAAAGAAAATGGCCAGCATCTAAATATTAGAAAATAAACAATGTAGGTTTCTAGCAACTAAAATGTGCAATGGGTTTCTTTTTTTTAGTTTTTAGGTTTATTTCCAAGCAGCTTACATTGCATGATAATTGCCACAGAAATGGTGAGCATCTCCCTATATTATGTTTATGGTATAGGCTGGTCTTTATCCGAAGAACCATACTCTTTTTTGGCATGCAATGGATCTTAATGGAAAGCTACAGATAGGTTTATATAGATGAGTAACTTCACGGGCTGAGACTCTTATGTTGTCATGGTGCAGCTAACAGGGTGAATGAACTGTTTCATGCTTCATCAACAATTAGGTTAATTAGCTCATTTGAAATTGCACTGCTTTGTTGCCAGGATGTTGGCAGAAACATCAAAAAGATGTGTTTACAAATGGAAGACTACATGGTATATAGCAAAAGCACCTTAACAACAAGGCATAAATACTCAGTATCATAATAACAGAATAGAGTAATATTTTTTGCAATATGTTTTTAACTCCTTCCTTCATCTCTCTTACTATTCTACAATTTCAAAGTGAAATGACCAATATTAGCTTCCAAGTCTTGCTTTGTATTTTCTCTCACTCTTCGTGAATGGCTATGTATAAATATCTTACAGCATATGTATTTTGAAATGCCCAGTATTTGGGAATGATTGTGATGTTTTTGGTTGTAGGTTAGATGAGTTACTAGCTGTGATGAAGGATTTTTACATGTTGCTGAAAATGATTCTATGTAAAACAACAATATCAATAACAGGATTTTAAGGCAACTTAACTCAAGCCTTTCCCTTCAAGATAAACTATTTTTTTAAATGCTTACATCCTCCTTCAGTGATGTTAATTCTTAGGCCACCCTTTTCACATTCATTCCATTAGGTCTCTTGTTATAATCGACAATCACTAAAACCATTTTGATTAACACTGTGTAGTGCTGCATTTACAATTGTTCTGTTTCCCTGAATCAAATGACCCTGGAAGATGTGAGAGACCTATAGCTTTCTGGTAATTTTTGTATAGGGGCCAATCAGATTTAACTGCAGTGTTGTGGCTTTTATCCCACACGCCAGCAGAAAATAATACTAGGAATGCTTTTTTTTTTTTTTTACATTTACTTTTTTTTTTATCCAACTATATCATTTACACCTTTAAACCCAAAAGGAAATCCTAGTAGAACAATAGATGCGAATAGTTTGTGAAATTGAAATGTTTTTATATTTTGCATCAAAGTTAAAATGCAACTTCATGTTAACTTCCTTAGTACCTTTTCATGTTCACACTAATGCAAAATCCCCTTTACAATTAAAAAACATTTTTTTTCAATTAAATATCAACTTTTAGTCCAAAGATTGACCATTTTTCCAACCCATTAACTTTATAGGGGATGACAGGACTAATAGCTGTAGTTTTCAAGGCCTTGCTGTTAGCCTAATCTTTGTTACGATGTTGTAGGTTCTTTGACTTGAAACAATATGATACCTGTGTTAATAGAGATAATGCAAGTATAGTGTACTAAAATGAAATATTAATAAGGTACACTACCCAGTCTAGTAGTGTGTATTTCTATAATATGCTGGTGACAAGTCTGAAAAGCTCCTACTTTATGAGGTGAACTCTAACTTCTTGTGCTCAGAAAATGGTTTACCTAGAAGCTTGTGTTAAAAAAAACAAAAAAACAAAAACAGCTGTGCAGAGGCATCTGAGAAGGAGGATTAAGACAGAAAACACAGTGGCTTTGCTTCACTTTTGTAATAAGGGAAAGGATTTCAGGTGAAATGAAGAATAACTTGCACTAAATGACTTAAAGTGATGAAAGATTTTTTTCATCTTCATTTTTGTTTATCCATTGTGCATTTTCATTTTTACAATAATGTGACATAATTATCTTCTTTGTTTTTGTTGAGATATTCAAAATGGTAAGAAGCTAGACTTCTCACATAGTGAACCAAATGAATACGATTGGTAACCTTTATGTTAGTTTCAAAAAAATGTAACTGATCTTCCCTCTAATATGCTACTGCACCCATTGTGGAAACATAATATCATATTCTTCCTTTGATATCCTTTAACTCTGGACCAAACTATAGTTTATGTTTTATGGAGCAATTTTCAGTCTTGATGAAACGGTGTAAGATTACAATTGTTCCAGTGCACATGATCAATTCTGACTGTTCTCTAAAAACAACTGCTTTTGGCTGAAGAAAAACTTCAAAATATAAAGACAAATCAGAAAAGGCTATTGCATAACTGCAAAGAAGACAAGAGTTAAAGTACTAAGCATTGAAGAGAGGAGATTAAAAGAGTGCCAAAAATATTTATGAAAAATTTGGAATTTTACTATAAAACAAGTGTTGACAGAAGCTAACCATTTTGCTGGTCACTAAGTGAGGAGCCCAGTAGATCTCTAAAAGCATTTAATAGTACTTCTTCATTCCTGTCTTATAAATGTCAGAGTATAATAACATATGACAAAACTTCAGTGTATTTTGTCTGCAAAATTAATTATCATTCCATTGGTCCTAAGTCAGTTTGAGTGTAGATAGATTTGACTTTCAGAGCCTAAACCAAAAGGTTTACAATATAACATTCCAACTAGCAGACAAGTGTTCTTTAACCTGCATGCAGCAGACGCCAGCAAACAAAACACGGTCTATAGTACAAAGACGGGTAATGTTTTCCTCGATAGAGACAGAATTGTTAGTGTCGGGGAAAAAAATCATGCTATAGAAGATAGGCCAGCTTTCTAACAGGAAATATTGCATTTATTATCAGGGGTGAGTGAGCACATTTGAAAGTCTACAAAGAATATTGACCAAACATCTTGGAAAAAGTAATAAATATAAAACCACAAAAAGAAACTGTTTTGTGTTCCTATAATGTAGTATAGAATTTCTTCCAATTTTTTTCTTGCCGCTGCAGAATTATATATAAAATTATGCACTCTCTTACTTAGTGTGTATTGTCTATTTCTTTGTCTTTGACTAGGCAGCATGGCTACAAAATTATGACCTCAAGAAGGCATTCTTTGAACTTGTCAGAATGTTGTTTCTTTTGGTGACAGTGCCACCATCTCTCAAAACTAAGGGATCTGACATAATCAGCTAAATGAATAGTGACAGCTAACATTTTGTATTTAAACTCCTGTCAATGTTTAAACATAAAAAGCGTGATGCAAAATAAATCAAACACCACGTA
>NC_143398.1:49330394-49337894 GCF_052110815.1 Crocodylus siamensis | reverse complement strand
GTCATGGGCTTCTGAACAGAGACTGACAAGAGTACCAAGTTACACAGAGGTTAATTGATATGGGTAAGGTAAATGTCCACTAGAAATTTTGCTGAACTGTATCTATTCTTACCTATATAGCTATATATGTTATCTTTTGTATTTCAGAATCTAGATCTGTTTGCAGAAATATGGTACTTTTTGCCCAACTTCAAAATCTATCCCAGAGTATTTAATCTCTCCTCTCTTTTAGGGCATTCAAATCACACTGTTAATATTTTAAAATTATTACTAATGCATGTTAATTATACTGTATATTATATATTGTAGTAATACTTCCTTATGTGTCTATAAAAAAATATCAAATATATTGCCAATATAACCAGAAAAAATCTCATCGCTTCTACACCAAATTAAATAGCCAAATTGTGGAATAAAACATATATAGTTTGCACCTCATCTCATTATGCACTTTCAAAAGGATAATCCATTCCTGTTAGAGCTTTTTCTAACACTCCAAACTTCCAAGAAGTTTTCAAATAACTTCCCTTCTAAGGGGGAAAAAGAAACTGCCAAATAAAGTTTATTTTTCCTCAGCAATAAATCAGGTTAATATAAGATTTAAAATTGCCTGGCTCAAGGTAATGGCTTGGCAATATACTGTGAAATCATTGAGACTGACCAATACAAGTTCTGATAACTTGACCTGTATAGCAAGAAACAAAAAAACATATACTTAGGATAGATTCCCAGCCTTCCAAAGACACAGAATATATCTTTGTTCAGCAGATTGCAAGATAACGGACCCTAATGCTGCATCAACTTTGTACAAAGAACAGATATTTTAGAGCTTTTAAAAATGCATTAGACCTAGTTTTTGTATCACTACATTGCCTGTATGTGCATAATAAATAGAGCAACCAGACTTCAGAGGCAAAGGAAAAAAAGTAAAATAGCCCTAATAATGTTTAAAAAAAACTTTTAACGCTTTTCTGAACTACTTTTCTCTAAAACACAAAGCAAAAATAACTACATTATGGAATAAAGGTTGTGGTGACACTCATTAGTGTCAGGAGATTATTGTGCAACTCTCATGACATGTGCAACAGTCTCCTAGGTTACTACGATTATATTGAAATTGTCTCTATACTGGACTTACTTCATCCACATTGCACATTGCTGTTGTATGTTAAGTTCCTCAGGGCAAGGACTGTGTCTGTATCTGTTTTGTAAGTGTCGCGCAAACATATGGTGCTGCAATAAGTAATAAATAATAATGAGTAAGCAGTCATCTCCAACTCAAGCCAAGAAATATTTCTACTACACCATCTCACACCACCATGTATTCCTGTGTGTGCACCCAGGCAAAAACACATGAATAATAATACATAATGGGGTGTGGTAAATGATGGTGATTGTGGGCATACATGTACATTGCTCTCTCTTTCTCAAACATTTTTTATTTAAAATAGATGCAAATGTGCATTGTTTTGAATTATTCTAACCACTTTATCTAGAAACCTTGACATGGCTCAACCTTGTAGTAAATTACCTGAAAACATGTTAAAAAATTATATTAATAAATCACCCACATTGTTAGAACTTAAGTATGCATGTGTAATGAGGAAGAGAACGTTGCAAAAGGTCAGTAAATTTATAAATTGATTAATTGTTTTTATAATTAGCCAGAAACAAAGTCAATAAATGTGAAGCAGTGGTAAAAATGAGTATTTTGGGTGATCAGTGTTATTGATTAAGGCCTTAGATTGATGTAGAAAAGTCATTCTTCCCCATAAACATTTGTAAAAACAGTAGAGTGTGTTCTGAATGTACCACATTCTGTTTCAGCTTTTATTTATCTTCTATTTTTGCATCTAGTTTGAAGTCCAGGTTTAGTCTTTTTAAAACTGTGGACTGTAAGTTCTGTGAACTTGGGTAGAGGACACAGTTTGGGTGAAATTTGAGTTTAATGCAATCTCACTTGCAGATTATTGTCTAATAATTGAATTTTTGATAATTTTGGATTCATACAAAGTGTTCTGTCACACACTTGAATGGAAGGTTTCGTTACTATAAGGGATCCTGGTTTCCCTCGTTAAAAAATTGCTAATTCTCTCATAACCCCCAAATCCATTATTAAAATGAAAGGCCCCTTGCTTCCCCCAACAGCTCCCTCTGAGCCCCAGCCCTGCTGGAGGGGGCCCCCAGCTGCCAGAGTTATGGGGCCAGGAACCCGGGTCCATAGCCCCCTGCCTCCAGCAGGAGGCAACGGCTGCTGCAGCAGAGCAGAGCCCAGCTCCCTTCCTCCCCACTGCCTCCACTCCCTGGGGGGCAGGGGTAACCTGTGCCCCCCAGAACTGTGTGTGGGGTGGGGGTGGGCATGGGCTGCAGGCTCGGGCTCCCCCCCCTTCCCCCTCCCCCCCCGGGCCTCCACAGCCTGGCGAATGCAACCCAGTGCTGCAAGGAACAGTGGGGATATGCAGGAATCTCCTTGCTGCTGTGAGCCCCACACTGCCCTAGCGACATGTCCCCTATGTGTGGGGCAGCTGCAGGGCTAAAGGCACAGGGTTTTGTCCCTTACTGCTGCTGTGTATGCAGGGAATATATTGCCAGGGCAGTGTGAAGCTCACAGCAGCAAGGAGGTCCCTGTGGGCCCTTGCTGTTCCCTGCAGCGCCAGGTTGCACCTGCTGGGCTGCAGAGGTCTTGGGGGAGGGCAGCAAGGCAGGGAACCTGAGCCTGCAGTGTGCAGTCTGCCCCCACCCTCACCCTGTGCACAGATCTGGGGAGCACAGGACCTCCCTGCCCCACTCTGGGAGTGCGCACAGCAGCAGGGAGTCAGCCCTGCCCCCCCAGAGAAGCCACCCGCAGCCCTATGCTGCTCCCTGCCAGGGCCCTGTGGCCAAACGTTGCGGCCCTGGGCGCCATGTCCCACACATCGCTCAGCTTGGCAGCATCCCCAGCCCTGCCTACCTCCCTCCCACCCTCCCTATGGGGGCCTCAATTCCCCTCCACTCATACACACACTTAGCTGTGGGAGTTGCTCTCCAGGCTTCCTAGCAGCCATGTGCATACAGATGCACGTGGTGCCCTGTACCTGACCTCCCTCCTCCCACTCCCTCCCAACTCCTTGCAGACTGGAACTCTGCTAGCTTGCAGAGAACTCTGCAAAAATGCAAAATCCATGGATTTCTCCAGTAAAATGAGAAATCTACGTTTGCCTCCAGTAAAGAGTAAAATCCCCATTTTTTCTGTGGGAAATGGAAAACCTAGATCCCTAATTATTACTTACCTCTTTCCCCAGCCATGCCTCATGCACTAATAGTAGAAGCTGACTAGCATACCTTGCTAGCCTTCAAATCACATTCAGAAGAGTTTTATTTCACTCCCTCTTTTAAACCAAGATTGAATAATAGCAAAAAACTGTAAGTGGAAAATGGGATGCAGATCCTCTGCTTTCTCTTTGGTTGTTCACTAAGAGTACATTTTGGCCACAGCACAAGTATCAAGTAACTATACTGTACAATGCAGAAAGATCAGTAGAACAGGGAAGAATGGAAAGTATCTTTCCTTCAAGGTATAGGTGGTAGGAACTGTGTCTGAATCTGTACAATAGTCCCTGCTGATCTTGTATCCCAGCCAACAGGGGAACTTGGTAGTGATTTCATGTAATTGTAACTGCTGACCTTCAACCTTTCCTTCTTGACCTACTCCCTATGTCTTCTCCACCCTGTGTAAGTGCAAACTCATGCCCTGCAGAAAATCTATTCCAAACAGAGCCATTTATGATCCTGGAGAAAAGTAATTTGTCACAAGAATTTAAATATTTGTCCTTCACAAAACAGAAGTAAATGAGCCTTGCAATCCATAAGGGTGTAAGAGAGGGAGTTTATCCTTAACAGATGCAATAGTTTTTGTGCCCACCCTTTGGTTCTTCACACATAAAAGGGGTTTGATTGATGGATGAAGAAACTTCTGCAGAGGGTTCTTTGCCCAAATTTGTGATGTTCCAAAATTGTGTACTCCTTAATTTTTTTTATGATTACCTGACTTTTTAATGATGTTCCAGGAGAGTGATAGAGACATTTTCATAAGGGTTACATTCATTCACTCTAGCAAACCAGCAACAGGGATTGAAAATATCCTAAAAATCACTATAGTCAGTCTTTGCTCCTTAACAACTCTTTCATAAGGGAAATACACTAGTAGCCAGGTCCATACCCTGCAGGGTAGTTTGTGTTGTGTTGGCAGAGATGCACAAAACATTAGGAGTACAGGATCATGTGCTCCCTAGTGTGTATCAACACTTTATGGAGCTCAAGGAAAATTTCACACCACTGGTTTTGCTGTCCTACATCATTCTATATTAGGCATGTCACACCTCAAGCTTTTCCCAAAACTACACATGAGGTTAACTAGAGTCCTGTGCAGAGAGTGCAAGTAAAATGTGAGTCATTAAGAAGTTACAATCGACTTAATGCTATATTTTACTAAATTTTTCTTTCCTTTCTAGGCACCTTAATAATGAACATGCATTGGATGACAGAAGCACTGCTCAATGTCGAGTGCAAATGCAAGTGGTTCAGCAGCTAGAAATACAGGTTTGTTATATGATCACATTATCCATTCAGTTATTTAATTTTCATTTACTTGAATTAAAGCTCCTATCTTAATGGTTGTTGCATAAAAGGGCTGTATTTATTGGTTCATATGTTGATGCCCATAAAAACAGTTTTTGAGACTTTAAGACCTCAACATTTTCAAGTCATCCTGATTTAAACTTTTTCAACAAATTGACCATTGTCATCTCTCACAATTTCCTGCAAAGCATCCTGATAATCATAATTTTAATTGAAAATACATTAAAGGCTTGCAGAACTGTGAGAGATATATAGAGCACACTTTCCATGGTCTCATGGGTCACAGATTGGGAACCACCAATTTAGTGGATTGAGCTATGAGAGGGGACTCTTTCTGTGGTCTTGGGCAACTTAAGTAGCTTATTTCATGTTTTAGTTTTCCCTATGTAAATGGGCTAAATAAGTTAAATTGGTAAATGTAGGGGGAGTCAATTTAATTAATGTTTGTATAATGCTGTGTAAGTGCCAAGTATTGTAAAAAAAAAAAAAATTCCTGGCAACACAGGATTACAAGTTACCATCATGTTTTACATCAGGTGACCGGATAGCTGCACTGGAGTTAAGGCACTGTTACTGAGTGCTCTGAGTAACGGAGAATCTTTATCAGCATCTGATCCCTCTCTGTCATTGTATGAGACAGGATGCTAGGCTTGATGGACTTGTGGTTTGACCCAGTAAATGGCAGTTCTTATGTTTCTGTATCTTATATGGCTGATAACAGAGAAGGACTTATTTCTCACCAGAAGCATTCTGGCTGTCTCCAAGGGGGGCCATGTCTGGGCACATGCATAACTCTCTGCATGGTCTCTCTAGAATTAGTTGTTAAATTTTGGGGCCTTTGACTGTTTTATAGACAAAAAACATATCCAGGTTATGAAAGGAGCATCTGTCAAGCCTGAGATTACTCTGAGCAAACCAAAAGGTTGTAGGAGCCATTACAGCACCCATGGGTCACCAGCACACAGACGTGGTCACAGCATCATCTTACATTTCAGCCATTTCATCTCCAGGGATGGGGTCCTTTATCTTAGTTTGTGTTTATCTGAATGAATATCGTATTTGAGGAGGAAAGATCTAAAACTATTTAGATTTCTTGAGCTTTGGTAAACAGTCTTATTGGCTTATTGGCTACATTTCAGATAGGACTACATGTATTTTCTTTAGAAAACTAATTCTGATAAGGTTTTTGTATTTTAATACCAGAAACCAAGAGCACTGTGGTGAAAGTAATGCCTTTTTTCTCCTTTATGTGGGCGAGCTACATACTCAAATGAAGTACAAGTAGCTGTTGGAAGCTGAGAGCTGAAAGCTTACTGGTTTAATGTTGACCCATCCTGATTGTGGGGGGCGGTTCTTAGGATTTTACATCATAACAAATGGTGTGTGTCTAAAGTGGCATAGTTTTAATATCTTGGAAAGAAACATTTTTTTCTCCCCTCCATCAAGTGTGTTTGTAACCACAGGTACAGTGACCAAAATATATTCAGTATTTTCTTCATTGTAGGACTAATTAAAATATATCCAGAATAGCACAGGTACTAGAATAGAATACCCAGTATTTCCTGTTGCTCTGTACAGCTAACAAGTCCACTCATCACACATTCCTACTTAAACGGAATTGAATTCAAAATTAATGCAAGGAAACAGTCCAGATTTACTTAGAAAATAGCAACGTTAAACACAAAGATATATCTTTTTTCCAGTAGCGTAATAGATAGATAGATATAGCTATTCAAGCATATGCCTTCTAGGGCAGTGCTTCTGAGTATTCTTGTAACTCTGTTTCTACTTAAAACAAATTATTTTCATTTCTGTAACATACTCTTCTTTATACATTTTTATACTTTTGCTGACACTGCATTTCAAAAATCTTTAATGTGTTTTTGTTTGGCAAGATAACTAAAATAAGACAAGGCAAATATTTATGTAGTGGGTTAAGTGAAAATCAATCACAAATCAGATAGAATAAAACACAGGGTTTGTAAATAATAAGAAATGTTTTCTGAAGCAGATTGAAGGATTTTTAAAAGCTGTTTACCATTTGCAAAGGCTTTTCTGTAACGTAACAGTCCAATTGAAGATTCTGCTTGCAGTGTGACCAATTATGCCATTTTTTGCTTTGTCTGACTGATAGAAAAGTAAGGTCCATCAGTTGTAATGAGACCCAGTGCAGTGTAGATGCCGACTCAGTGGCAGAGTTCAGCGTTTCACACTGCCTGGTCTCTGTCACTCTATTGAATTAGATTGATGATGGCAGATTGCAGGGGGCACTAACTGGACCTCAGTGGGAAAGGATGAAGTGTGTAGACAATCCTGGCAGGCACTGTGCTTTGAGGACCCTTCACCCCTTCACAGCTGTTGGCACTAGTCCATTGCTAACAGTGTCCACAGGACTTTAAAAAGACACTATGGGCCTTCTAATTTATGGTCTTAGTAACTTGTTACTGTCGAGGCAACTGTGACCTCAATTCTCTTATTGACAAAAAGATGAAGTGTTATTTGTTTTCTCTGACCTTTTAACATAAGAAAGGCTATAAAAGTTTTTTTTTTCCCCATGCCCAAAGTTGCATTTCCTCACAGATAAGTTTCTACTGAGATAGACTTTTATATGCAGGAATCATTACACTGAGACAAGCTCAATGATAAGATGTATCACTGCAATAAAATAGCTGTATCAGTCATTTCTAAAATGCTTCTGATCTCACTCTTTCTTAACAGCTTTCTAAAGAACGCGAACGTCTTCAAGCAATGATGACCCACTTGCACATGCGACCCTCGGAGCCCAAGCCATCTCCAAAACCTGTAAGTGCATATTGCTTTATAAACAGTAAATAGGTCTATGAATGTAACAGACTAAGAAAATGAACAATTTAGTGACAGTTG
>NC_143398.1:49295394-49320394 GCF_052110815.1 Crocodylus siamensis | reverse complement strand
ATATATAATTTTTATGCATAAGAGGCAAATGTCAGGACTTTTTTATTTTGACTTAAGTTCTGGTCATTTTTTAAAATATAGCAGCTGACTATGTTATAAAGGAACCATGTCTTGTACAGAAGGACTTGGGTTAAGTTATATATTCAAAGTTATAAGTACAAGGACCGAATGTACCGTGCATGTCATGATATATTTACTAGTTCAACGCATTTAACACAAAGAGTAAACTAGTAATACAGTGACTGTTATAACCAACTTATGACAATAATTGTGAATGGTATGAAAATTTCCACTTCTTATTTGAACCAAATAAAAATGATGTGTGTGTGTATGTATGTATGAAACCTATTTAATAGTTATATGAACTAAGGATTTTATACTTTACTTTTTTTGCTAGGCTGCACTGGCAGAGAGTAGTTTACCATTGCTTAGTAACCCAGGACTGATAAATAACGCATCCAGTGGCTTACTTCAGGCAGTCCATGAAGATCTCAATGGTTCGCTGGATCACATTGACAGTAATGGAAATAGCAGTCCGGGCTGCTCTCCACAGCCTCACATGTAAGTGCAGTTAGCATGGTTTTTAGAAAAAAAGCATGTATTTTTGTGAAACTCCACATTACTGAAAGGTGTGTTGAAACATGGTAAGTACAACATGAAACTCTGTTTAAAGTAAACAGTAAAATGGATGCTGAAACTCATTGTTTCATCTTAGGCTTATTTATTATATAGTGACCATTCTTTAAGCCCCATCATGTAAATGGTTTTAGTACTACCTTTGCCTCACTATCAAGTGTATAACACTGGATCCTGTGGGAAGGATACATGTGCATGTGTGTGTGGACATTGTCATTGCTTGGTCTGTAAGGTACAGTCAGGTCGTGTTGGAATTAGTTGTAATTTTAACTACAAGTCTCTAAACCATTTATGAACTGTAATGGAGATATTGCCCATTTATATAAACCGTAAAATACAAAGTTTAACTGTTACCCACAGTTTACATAGAAGCTAGTAAAGTGTAACTTTTTGCCTGTCTTATAAATCAGTGTAATTACATATTCAACTTTAATTACTGGTGCGTCTGTATTGGCAAGTTTTATATGTTATATTTTATGCAAGACTACGATTCCTATTAATATTTAGCAGCTAACTATATCATTAATTACTCTAAAATCTTTCCCCTACCATCTTTTTAATGGAGCTGAGAGAGTGGAAGTATTAAAAATTGATGTATTGTGGATTTCAGAAATGTGTCTGAAGCTTAAGAAATGCCTGGCCTTAATCAGTGGTGTCAAATGTGGCAGCTTCTTGTTTACTAAATAGTAAACTATGTACCTTGGAGGTATTGTTTCCCAGGTTATTTATTTAATAATTATGAATATGATATTGAAGTAGACTCAAATTTAAGTTTACCATAGGATGAGGTTTCTTTAATCTATATGTGTAATTAAGTTTTCAATGTTCTCTGTATTTAAAATAACCAACCTCTTTGTCTTTTTATCCTTACATTTTCTCTTCACATTTTTCATGTTCGTTTTAGTTTCCAGCATAGTATTGTTTAGCCATAATAATTGAGTGTAAGCTCTGTTTTTCTTCTTGGATGTTACTGGTAAATTTTTATTTGACCTTTTACAGGCAAAAGGTATTGACGGGTTTTGTTTTTTTTCCTTTTTCTTTTTTTATTATTTTGTTTATCAGGTTAATATATTTATACCATATAGAAATGTTTATCACGACATATCTAATTGTTTTATTGCACAATTCTTTCATTGCCATTGAGGGGGAAAAAAAACATACACACTGTGAACATTAATGTGTTTTATCTGGTTCCAAACCATTACTTTTTCAAAATGGAAAAATTTGTCTTTTGGAAGTGTCTTTAGATGTATTAAATAATACAAAAGAAGTAATAAAACTTGAAGTAGAAAGAACATGAATATATGCTCTTGAGAGTAACACTACTCTAAAACAAGTAAAGTGAGCAATCAGACAAAAGTTTTTATATCCCATGCTTTATGCTATCAACCATTCAGTGGGTAGCTTGAGGCCTTTTACTTTTAGCAGTTCTCCTGAGTATGCTAATGCTCTCTTCCTGTATAAAATGCCAAGACAATAAAACTTTAAAGAGCAAACAAGAGTTACATCATGTGTGTTAAAAACAGCTATTTTACAGAAAAGAATGACAATTGCTATTAGAGTTGTTTTGTCACCATTCGGCAGATATGTTTACGTATGCTGTGTACAGCGTGCATGTACAATCACATACGTTATGTATAGGTATTTATGTCTACTTGTTGTATGATTATGACTGTGTTGTATAGATATGTTTAGGGCTAAAAAAATTGGGTAGTATAGCAATTTTTATACCTGTTAAAAACAGGGGAAAAAAAAAGAAATGTTCTGAAATATGGTAACAAACACAAATTACTTAAACTGTATTCATTTATTTGCATGGAGATAGGAAACTCAGCTTCTGAATTCTGGTATATTTGCCAGAAAATTGTTGACCTCAGGACTTATTAGAATGACTCCTTTGAAACTTCACTACCAGCCATTGATTTGGATATGCGGGTGACTACAGACATACATAGAAATTGATTTGATCAGTAGGTTGCAAGATCACTAAGGCTAAGTACAGACATTCAAAAAGCCCAAGGCGGAATAGATCTAAGTTACGCAGTTTTCTGTAAGTGCGTAGTTTAGATCAGTAGCCAACAGAACACACATTTGCCTTTGGAGGAAGGAAGTAGTGGCAAATCTTAGACATGGTTCTGCCATACTTAAACCAGTCTTTGTGTTCCAAACTTCTGTTCTGGTATGGGTACTGTCCCATTTCCAATCACTTATACCAGTAAAATTGTAATAGCTGTACCTGGCCTAACTTAATGCTAGCTGGCATGTCTATACAAGATGTTTACTTGATGAAAAACCAATTAACTGCACAGTAAACATCTTCCGCCTACACATATGCCCCTATTAGGCTGGAGTAAGCTAATTTACTCCACAGCAGCATAGTACATGTAAATAAAAGTACTATCCTGCTGCGGAATAAAGAACTCCTCAGCAGTGCACATTTAAACGCTGCCCCAGCCGGCTGTGGTACAAGGGTGCCCCAGCCGGCCCCCCCACAGCATGTTGAGCTGGGGTAGCAGCCCAAGGCTGGCAGGCAGACCCTCTGCACCCCCTGCCAGCTGGGGCTGCTACATCCCAGCTGAGTGCTACAATCCTGGGCACACGTGAAGATGCCTGTCCAGGAGCAATAAACTCTGGAGTTTATTCACGTGCATTAATATGAACGTATCGATGCACCCAGTCAGAAGTTGTATGGACCCATCCACCCCTCTTCCATACTAGATATTTCACTGGTATTAGTTTAAGGTTAGAGAGCTCCTACCAGATAATTTTGGGGGGTGATCCTGCTTAGCCTGTCTCTTGCACACAAGTTGCTTCTGAAATTATCTGCCAGTATAAGGAGTAACATGTACAAAAGGGAAACATGAGCTCAAGAAGATTTTTGAAAAGCTGAGGAAGAGTTTAACAGACATAGACTTGTGACAGGGGTGTCAATTAACACCCCTAGTTCCTCCAGCCCACCATGAAGGCAAAGGACTCAAGGAAAAGGAGAGCTCACTCCTGATTGCCCACTCCCTTCCAGCCACTGTATCTCATCCCCCACTTCCCAGTTCCTGCCCCTTTCTGCTAATGGGGCAGAAGGCAATAGTTGAGAAAATCAGGACACAGGAGAAAAAAAATGGAATGGAGAGAAAAGAAAGACTGAAATGAAATGAAAGGGGAGGTGAAGATACTTATATTCAACAACTCGTATTTCATACACAATTTATTTGATACAACTGTCTAGTATTTTAATTGAAGGAAGGGATACCAGAAATCACTCAAATGGATATTTTACTGCCAGGACCATCCAGTTATTTGTAAATATAAGTATACTTACATGATGTAATCTGTAGTTCTATCCAGTAAAGAGCCTATACTGGAAATCACTATGTTGGTAGAGTCATATTAAATTGTTTTAGTAGCTCAAATTTAACCATGTTACAAACACCAGGAAGCAGTGCCAAGTGCACGTTCATCAGCCAATATTTGCATGCTTTGAGTATGCATGCATTGGCAGACAAATGCTTTTTTTGTAGTTTGTAATTACTTATGTATACTGTATTAGAGAGTGGAGACATTATTCAAATCTTTGGATCAGAACCTTTCCCTACAGATTTTTGAGATCCACTAGCTGTAAAGAAAGAAGTTGTTTGGAGTGGTCATGCTTAAAACCTTTCTGATTGCATTTTAGATAATGAGATGATGTAAGATCAGAGTTTTGCAAGATTCCTTATGCTGTCTAAACATAGAGAATAGATGAGGAACATTAGCAAACACAGGATAAGGTTATTTAGTCATTTACAGTGAGCTCCTACTAAAATGTTTTGCATCATGACCACTGATACAGTAAAAAATGATGCTACTCCCATGGTCTCATCTGGAGCCCAAATTTCATGAGAGCTGCTCAGTAAAGTTTGACACTATTGCATCCAATTTTTGTCCCTGATTTCAAACCAGTTTTCCAGCTGGAGGATGAACAGTACCTCCTTGACATAAATATTTTGTATGTTATGAAATACTTAGCATGTGTGTGCTACTCTAACATTCAAAATTCCTCTAGAGCTAAAAACAATTACTTTTTCATTTTAAATCAGAATACAGAGGATTGTTTCTTCCCTTTTTTTTCAGTGTAGAGTTCCACCCGTCTTACCTGATCACTCTTATTTTAGATCCATGATAAACGTGTTTTAGATATACAGGGATGCCAGGAAACAACAGTTCTTAAAGTGATGAGTTTTAAAGAGGGGGAAAAAATGTCACTGATGCAGTGCTATATATTGTTCATCCTGAGTGTTGGGTTAGGGTAACTGAGAAGTTGGGAGCAAAGAAGAAATATTTCTGTGGCAGTATATTTTTTTTTAAATGGCATCTCTTTGGTCTTGCTCAGCAGTTTTTAAATTTTGGAATAAGTCCTAGTGGATGTGGGTCAATGAGCAGAGAGTAGATGATGTGGTCAGGGATGTTCTATCAGTATTTACATCTATCAGATTGCTCTACAGTTTCTTACACAGCTATAAGATGTATGCATATAGTGCACTCCACTTATGTGTATCCCAGATAATAGTATAATTTGCTCAACTGTTTAACACAATGCCAATCTCACTCTTTTTCCAGTTGCTTACATTAAACAAATATTGGTTATCTGCATAGAATTACTTAAGTGCATAGCATCCTGTAAGCCCACTATCTACTATGTAATAGAATTGTACTCTAGTTAGCTGCCTAGAAATGGTAAAGGGAAGCAGCTGTCAAAGGACTGCTATTAGAAGCCTTGAAATTCGTGGGAACTCATCAGTTTTAGGGCTGCTATCTCCCTTCCTTTCCTATACATCTAACGGCAGCTGTGAAACAGACTACTTCTCATTGTTTTCAGGGTTTTCAGTAGCAGCCCTGAAACAAACTACTAGAAGCCTTGAAAATCAGGGGAGCTCATCAGGTTGCTGATACCAGAGCACTGACAGCAGTATAAACATAGACACAGCTTTAAAAGTTTTTTCTACATACCTTGAGGTAGCAGGCACGGCTCGTCATCACTGTGATGCTGGGGCACATGGACCATCCCACAAGAGTGCAGGGGACCCTCCACATGCTCAGCGGTGAACCCAGAAGTGGACCAGAAGTACTTTGGCCATGGGGAGACCCTGGATGCCCACCCGCCCCTCGACTCAGGAGGCACCACTCCTAGTCCACTTCCGGGTCTGCTGCCAAGCACACTGGGGAGCCCCCCGTGCTCCTCTGGAACACTCCATGCACCCCGGCATTGCAGCATTCATGAGCCCCTGCTACCTAGAGGTATGTAGAAAAAACATTTAAAGCTGTCTCTTATGTCTGAATCTCCAAATCTCTTGAATTAATTCGGAGGGTTCCAGTTCAATTCGGAGAGATTAAAGGGTCCTCTGATTCAATTTGAATTCAGAGATTTGGCCATTGAATTGGGCCAAATCTCTGCCAAATCAAATCAGAGACCAAAGCTTCGCACAGCCCTATTGAGCTCCCCTGCTCTACACTATACCATGTAGAAGTGCATAATCGTGGGACTAAAAAAAACCCAACAAGATTTACAATCACCTAGAGAACTTGTTCAAACGTAATGTAGACAATACTCATTAATACTGCACTTTCAGTTTGGCAGGGGGAGTAGTGGCCATTAATGCGATCATCCTCCCCATGCCAAATTCCCAAACCCCGAGCCCCACACTGCCAATTGCACCCAGGCCATGCCCCCTCCCTGCATCTGGATCAGGGCAGGGCTACATCCCCTCTCCCCCTTCTCTTACAGGGCTGGGTTGGGGCCAGGCCACACCTCTTCCCCTCACCCCACTGGGCCAAGCCACACCCCTCTCCCCTCCAGGGCCAGGTTGTGGTTGGGCTGCCTCCTGGTCCCCTCTGTGTGGCCAGATGGTGCTCACTGCAGCAGCCAAGTTCTGGATTAGGGCCACTAGTGGGATCCGGCCCCTGGACAGCCAGCCCACTACCCATCCAGCCCACCAGGGAAAAAGGTAGAGTACCACTGGTAGAGTACCACTGGTGTACAGTATATTTTTGTGATATTTGCTATCTGTAATAGATATACATACCTTGTATGTATGCATATAATACCTCTCCTGGTAGTAAAAGCATGATATGTGTGTGTATATAATATGTTTTATTAAATTAATTGAAGGACAAAGGATATGAGTAGAAGAAATGGTGAGGGGTAACTAGACTTTTAACAGAAGCTAACATTAGAAACTATATTGTGTATAAAAAATTTCATATAAATTTGGTACTCCCTTACCATTTCTAAGAGAATGTTGTGAAAAAGCCAATCCATTGATATAACTTTACATTTTTTCTGCCATCTGACTGTCTGAATTGATTGTAGATTACAAAATGTCTGCCATCAAGTGTCTGAAATGTAAGACAAATCAAGGCAAAATTCCTACCGACTTCAGGCAAGGATTTCAATCTGTGACCCATATAAGATCCCACTGCTTCATTGGGATTTATGCAGGTGGAAGGGGAGATCATAAGGAGTGTACTCTCCTTTCCTTCCCTGACGTTCAATAGTTATCCCTGACTTTCAGTAGTGTAAGTGAAGTTCTTAAATATAACTGCAAAAGTACCAAAAAAATAAAAAAACCCACCAAAAAAACTCAAGCAAAACATCAACAACAGCAAAAACCAGAATGACTGCAGTTAAAACCAGATGGATTTCAGGGAGCTTATTGTATATAAGATTTTTATTTTCTCTGAGGCAAGTAACAAAACTGGACAGGACATGCAGTAGTATTCAGGAACTGTGACTACTTTTTGCCTCAGGTGCATTGTGAACCGTGAGGAAGTTGTATGTCTAGTCACTGCAGCAATGTTTTCATACTAGTGAAGTAAAATGTGTTCTAGAGTACAACACGAAATGCAGGCTATGCAGATTTCTATGCAAATATAACATTATTGGCATTTTTCCCTCTAATAGTATTTTTTGTTAGAAGGTAGAGTCTCTAAAGTGTTATTCATCATAAAATAGAATAACAAGGGTCATTTAGAATCAAGTAACTCAAACCAGACAACAAAAGAATGTTATGTATTTAATGCAGAATGTAGTTTTTTTTTTTCAAATTACTTAATGATCTACATATTCAATACTGTCACCTGTGAGAATTCAAAAATCATGCACCGAGTCACAAGACTGGCTTGGTGCATGAAATTGGCTTTAAACTGTGGGGTTTTTTGTTGGTGTTGTTTTCTCGATTAGGTCCTCTGGATTTTTCGTCTGAATTTTGAACTTTCAGGGTATAGTTGGGTCATGTTTTCATGCTTTTTTTCCCACACCTAAGAGGACTAGAACCAATTTAGTTTTGTTCTTAATGGAGGGTAAGATTCTTATGGGAAAATACGACTTCAGGAATTTAAAGATTTCAAGAGAAGCACTGCATATTAAGAGAGTCATAGTGAAATCATGAGAATTATTAATACTGCATTTTTTCATATATATATCCTGACCTCAGTATTAGTGTTGATGCAACTTACTCTTGGAGGCTGGTGTTTTATACATCACTGTCAGAGCATTCAGGATCTTCCATCTCTCTTGAATTTGATACTGTATCACTTGAATCATCACCAATGTCCTGGTCAAATTTGGAAGGGTATGAAAGTTTCTTCTGTGCCAGTTTACACAGCTTCATAATGAAAAAGGTCTCTGTTGAACCATTTTCATGCTCCTTTGCCTGTACAATAGCTGAAGGTACTATACGTTCAATAGTCCCTACTAAAAAGCAGTAGAATAAAAATGAAAATCAAATCCAGGACCTTGGTTGTAGCTCCTGAGCATTTCAAGTGAATTGGCCACACTTCTGTGACTTGAAGTATTAATATGCTGTCATGGGTCACTCTGATTTAATGCCAGGAAACTGAGTGCATCTGTTGACCATGTGTACAGATGTTGTCTAATGTATCAAGTAAAATGGAATTCCACTTAATTGTGTAGATTTAGGGAAGAAAAATTCAAATTGCTCATATTTGTCTAAAAAAACAAATTGGTCATCTTGCATCTATGAAAAACTGAAAAAAAATTCAGTTCTTAAATGGAGGATAATGGGCAGTTTGGTCTTTCCTCTAATTCTGACTGCTGCTGGCCAAGTGAAGAGGGCAGGGGAGGGGGGCTGACAAGGGAAGTGGGGACGCTAAGAATCCTACCATTTGAGGTTTTGAGAAATGTCTTCACTTTTCCCTTCATTCATGTCCTGGGAAAGGCATGAATTCATTTATGAAAAAAATGTAGCTCTTTAACAATAAATCCAGATTCTTAGACTTGGATGGTTTATTGTCAGAAGTCTTTTCCAGATTTGGTTATTGATTTTAAAGTAGTAGTGTGGAAAACAAAAGTAAAAGATTTCTGAGAAGTGTGTTCTTATAACCAGCCCAGTACATCACTAGTTCTTTTTAAGACTTGGAAGGGAAGAGAGTAGGGATTAAGGCTGAAATAAATTGGACAGATTAACATACCATACTACAGCCAGCTTTCCACCTCCTCCAGTTCTGCCCTAAGATAGGAGGAGATTCACCTCAGCATGCTTGATTCATCCTTTCCATTTATATTCTGCCATCATCTCCTCTCACCCCCCTTTTACCTTTCCCACTCCTGCCCAGACGGGATCTTTTCTCTTTGCAGTTCCATCTGCATAATCATCAAACTTTTTATTTTTTTTAACTTTTTTTTAACCTTTAAATTTTATTCCCAGAGGCAAATGTGATTATTCTGCTCTAAGATCATTTCACTTTTGAGGTGCTTCAGTTTGAAAGCATTCCATTGTCAGGTCGTTCCCATATCTGATTATTCCACTCCCCTACTGTTATGCTTTCACACCACTTACAGAAGGTTACCTATCATTCCAGTTTTATCCCTTTCATTTCCTTGTTTCTTTAACTTCATAACATTCCAAACCCCTGTCTTTCCCCCTTTTTATCATCACTGCATTGTCCCATCTGATGATCCCTCTGCATTTACCTCGAAGGCTTGATCTGTTCCAAGAGTCTGCTATGATCCAAGTTTCTTGTTCATTGCATGAGGCTTCATATAGAATATAAGAAAATAAAATATGGAAACATGACAGTTAATAGGGATGTACTGAGCTTTATTAAATAAGCAAGAAGCATTTAATTGAGCCAATGAAGATGCAAGCTATTGTTGTGTATCCAGTAACCTCCCTCATTCTAAGTATTTTATTTTAATGCCTGTTGACAGTTTTGTTTCATACTCTCTTACATGTAAACCTTGTAAAAGGGAGGAAAATAATGGGCAAGCAACCTTTATGACAATAGTCTTTTACATTTTAACCTGATATTGAATGAGTACCATTTAAGAAATGTATAGATTCTTTTGGGTTGTCTGTCCCTTTGTCTGAACATATTCAAATCTAGACTCTGTCCAGGAGCATACATCTCTGAAATTTGGTGTCTCTCTATCTTCCACTGCCAAGCATTTGAAAGTGATACAAATCCACTGAGTTTATTGTTCCATTGCAGTTTTTATACCACTTGGATCTTTGCTATTTTGATGATGTTTTGGATCTCATTATAATAAGTTCTTTAGAGTGATGACTCTGCCTCCCTAATGTTTGTAAAGTGCCTAACATACTGTTGACATTATGGCAAACACTAAATAATCAAGTTTTGATCAATAAAATATTTCATAGCTTGTATATAAGCTGATATAGTTTGTCACCAGTTATTTTTACTATAATTTCCTATTCTCTTATTTTCCACTTTTGCATCATTTTATGTTGCATTTCACTTCAATTCTCTAGTGTTCAGCTCCTCTTCTCATCAATTTTCTGATCTTTCTAGACTGATGTTTTTGTTCTGCACAATCGTTACAGCCCTTTATCATTTCCCTCCTTAGTTGCTTAAATGTTACATGTCTTACTTTGGATCAGTAGTTGCTGTGTCTTTTTTACATTATTCCAACCCCAATTGTTGCATTTTCACAATTCATTCTCTTGCTCTTGACAAAAAGATCACTCCAGAGATACAGTGCCTTCAGCTGCCTTAATCTGAAAAGTGTCAGATCCCCATAGCATGGCTTGTGGAAGTTTATAGACTCCTATGGGGTTTGGAAGAATCTTTGCAGAAGGAAAGGAGATGTTCTTCTGAAAACTTTGTGCCGTTCCTGTTGTGAATTCTTAACATTTGGGCAGGGTTCTCATGAAGTTCACATAAAGATTCTGTATTGGAAAATGCACTCTCATAAACATATGGTGTATGTTTAAAATACACATGTCAAAGATGCACATACATGCAACACAATTTTGTAGTTTCAGAAATTTATATCACAGCTGTTTCCTCTTTTCTACAATAGCAGTCAAATTGAGGAATTACTAGTGCCAGTACAGATGCATTTTTGGAAGACCGAGATTGTTCAAACAATTACGGCATTTATCAGTATTCGATACTGAAATTTGAAGTTGGAGTAATTCTAATATTATCCCAGGCTTTTTAAAGTAGCCTATCTTTATTCAAGGCCCAATTCTGTGCCTGAAAAAAATCCTTTTGCATTTTTTTGGCCACCATTGAATGTTAGACACAAATATTAATAGTTTCACAACTAACTACATATTCCTGCCCATAGCATCCATCTCACTGCTAGGTGGCTAATTATAAGGTTCCTTAATATTTATACCAACAATTTAGTATTAGTGCATGGGGAACTCCCTTCTTGTCGGCTGGGGAACTCCTTTCTTGCCAGTACAGAGGCAGAAAAGGATCTTGGAGTCATCATTGATGCCAAGATGAACATGGGCCAGCAGTGTGGGGATGCAGTCAGGAAGGCCAACTGTACCTTGTCATGCGTCCACAGATGCATCTCAAGCAGACCCAAGGAGGTCATCCTCCCGCTCTATGCGGCACTGGTCAGGCCGCAGCTGGAGTACTGCATCCAGTTCTGGGATGTGGACAACATGGAGAGGGTCCAGAGGAGGGCCACTCGCATGATCAGGGGGCAGCAGGGCAGGCCCTACAAGGAGAGGCTATGGGACCTGAGCCTGTTCAGCCTCCACAAGAGAAGGCTGAGGGGGGATCTAGTGGCCTATTACAAACTAATCAGAGGGGACCAGCAGGCATTGGGGAAGTCCCTGTTCGCCCAAGCACTGCCAGGAGTGACTAGGAATAACCGTCACAAGCTGGCAGAGGGTAGATTCAGGCTAGATATCAGGAGGCGCTACTTCACTGTCAGGGCGGCTAGGGTCTGGAACCAACTTCCAAGAGAAGTGGTGCTGGCTCCTACCCTGGGGGTCTTTAAGAGGAGGCTGGATGAACACCTTGCTGGGGTCATTTGACCCCAGTACTCTTTCCTGCCATGACAGGGGGTCGGACTTGATGTTCTACTCAGGTCTCTTCCAACCCTACTAACTAACTGTGAAACTATATTTTCACTCATAAAACAGGCCGAGGTCCAGTTGAAAATCTAGGCCATTGTGCTTTAGAGGGATAATTATATTATTTAATCTAAAACTCTAGGCACTTCACAGATTTTAAAAGGGTAAAAACTTCCATGCACAATTATAATTCTTTAATGAGTTTATAGCACAGCCTTGTCTCAATGTGTAATCCCATGTGTAGAACACATTAAAATAATCTAATCTCAAGATGACAAAATCATGGATATATGAGGTGAAGTCTGTATTCAAAAGGAAAATTCTCCGTGCAAATTTCAGATGGGAAGAAGGCTTTTTAGCATCAAGAGCAACCCAGGATTTAAAGTGACATCAGGATTGTAAATGTGTATTGAGAATGTCTAATGTACACCCTCAATTAGTGTTACAGATGCAGTATTCATCAGATTTACACCAACTAGCCAACCTTATTTAATTCCTGATTGAACCAAACCCAGTAGCCCTCATCCAGCTCTCAGTCTTACAAAGGCATTGAGTCATTCATTCCATTGTATCACACCTGTAGGAATTTAACGTAGACGTACGATGATATTGCCAAAGGGACCTAAGCATAACAATAACTGAGCAATCCTTTCCGGAAGTGGCCTATGGCTATACCTCATTCAATGCACCTGATTGCCTTTGTTTTCAGATGCTAAACAGTTCTGGGGCCAGGTAGTATTTGGCTGAATAACCATCAGGAAATTCCGTGTGCCCTCAACATTTGATTCTAAGACCGAGTGGAGAGTTGATAACAGTCTTCAAACATCTGAAGGGAGCTTATAAAGAGTTTGGGAAAAGACTGTTCTCTGTGGCTCTAAGGGACTGGACTAAGAGCAATGGCCTCAAACTGCAGCAGAGGAAATTTAAGATGGAGATTAGGAAGAACTTTCTGACCATTCATTGGAACAGGCTACCCAAAGAAGTTGTAGAATCTCCATCCCTAGAAATTTTCAAGAGTAGGTTGGACAGACACTTGGCTGGGATGTGGGTCAGTTACCCTGTCTTGAGTATGGGGCTGGACTAACCCTATGATCCTATGAATCCCATGAAATCACAAATCCAATTGTAAGTTAGGCACCTAAGTTCCTTATACTTTTAATGGGGAAAGTTAGGTGCCTTGGGTTTGGATTCACAAGACTCAGTAAATTGAGGGGGGAGGAAGGGGGCAGGGGACTACTTAAGCAAGCCAAGAGGAGAATGGATAGTGAATAGTGAAGCATGTGTGAAATCCCAACTGCATCCTGGATGTATGCCCCTTTCTGCAGTCCTGAGTCAGACAAATAAAATGAAATTTTTGTTTGGGAAGGATTCATACTCACACCTCTCACTTGCGAGAGGAGTTCTCTAACCTCCAGGCTGTATGCTAGGTTTGGTCAGGATGCTCTCTGCCATTCCTGTTTAAGGGACACAAGATTGAAGACTGTGAAGTTGCTGCGGCCAGAAGGGAAAGCAAGGGAGAGGGAGCATGCCTCAGTGAAGAGGAGACTTCTCTGGAAAGAAGGATCCTGGGTTCCAGTCTGTGCTCCCAAAATTACTTACACATTTTACAGTCACCACTTATTTAGGCTCCTGAGACATCTATACATGTGCTCCAGGGTGGAGGGGGTGAGGAGCACTTTAATTAGAGGAGTTTTCAGAGTTGCTGTCCAGAACCACTGTTTGGAACTCTTCCTAAGCAAACAAAAATGAAAATAGAAAGATCTGCAAACTCAGTATTGTTTTCTCTCATATCTTGCCTCATAGTCCTTTTTTTCTTCACTTCTTATAAATGTAGCATTATCACCCATCTCTGCTGATCCTGTTATGCATACATTTATCGTCTTGTTCTCCTGTATTGTTGCAGCTTCTTTAAGGGAACAGATGAAAAAGGACTGGTGAAAAAACAGTTGAAAAAACAGATTGGGACCTGGTGACAGCCTATAAACTCACTAGGGGGGACCAGAAGGGTTTGGCAGAGACCTTGTTTCCCCTAGTGCCCCCTGGCATAACAAGGAATAACAGCCACAAGTTGTTAGAGAGTAGGTTTAGATTAGACATCTGTAAGAACTACTTCACAGCTAGGATCTGGAACCAACTTCCAGGGGAAGTGGTGCTGGCTCCTACCCTGGGGGTCTTTAAGAGGAAGCTTGATGCCTACCTGGCTGGGATCATTTGAGCCCAGTTTTTTTCTCCTGCCCAGGCAGGGGGTCGGACTTGAAGATCTGTAAGGTCCCTTCCAACCCTACTTCTGTGATTCTATGACTGAGGGAAACATCCTTGAACCTGCTGTCACAGGCTACTCTTGTGTCATAACTCCTTTTTAAAATGTAACTAGATCTATCTTGAACCATACCCACTCTTTGCACCAGTAATCCCACTGGAAACCTATTCCAGAATTTCTAAATGTTAAAAGTCTTCACAGAATTAGGAGAATAAATTATTTGTGGTTAGTTTGGAACAATTTTTTCTTGGGCCAACATTGGCTTTTACTTTAAATAGCTCTTGTTCCTCTCTGGTGATTATCTCTCTGAATAAATAAGCTGAATCTCTCAGCTAAATAAGGTTTATGTTTCTATAGGCTAAACAAGTTATGCGCCTTTAGTCCCTACTCATAAGCTTTTAATTCCCAAGCCTTTTTCTGTACAAATATGGGTAACCAGTACTGAGCTCAGTATTCTAAGTGAAGTTTCAGCTGTGTTTCAGTCAGTGACTTGAATACTTTGCTATTTCTACTGGAAAGTGATCTCTTAATACGTAGCAGGGTAATATTTCTCTTTTCATGGATGCATCCCTGCTCATAATCATCATGTGATTCAACCAATATACTACAATGTCATTTCCAACTGATGAGCTCCTAGCTTATATCAGAAGTTCTTACTAGTTATTAAATACAGACATTTTATACTGTTAACCTTCATCCCTTTTCAGTTATTCCCATCTTCAAGTTCATCCAGTACTTGCTGTAGGATACTGTGATCCTCCTATATATTAGTGATGCCTCCCAAGTTTGTATAATCATCAAATTTATTACCACTCGCTACTTCAGTTCCCAGGTCTTTAATGAAAATATTCATCAAAATTAGTCAAAATTAGTCCCAAGACCAGTTCTTGAAAAATTTCATTTAGTAACATCCATCAACCCCAGTAGCTTCTCTTTCATTATCTGTGTGTTTGTCAAAACCAGTTCTATAAGGTACATTCAGCATATGTGTGGCTCTGTCTTGTACTCAAATCCAAAATGCAGGGCTTTTCTCCCCATGTTTAAGTATGGGGGGAAACTTTATCCTGGATTTGATTAAATACAGTATATTCTTTTCTTTAACACTCAAACAAAGCATACAGTCTGGATTCATGATACAGTAACACCAGCATACCAGCCATAAACTTTCTGGTGGTGTGAGGAACCAGTAATAGCCTGTTTGCACTGAGCAAACAGTGTCATGCTCGTAACACCTACACCTGGAATAGTCAGGCATATTACACCTACACCCAAAGACAACATAAAGCTTTGGCTTCCAAGATAGCACAAAGAGATTTGGAGGGAGGGAGCAGGGTTTACTGCAGTGGCAGAATAGGCTGCTGCTGCCTCAGTGCAAGCTCCGTGAATAGGTGCTGCTGTGGCAACAACACTGGCTATCTGAATTGGCATCCATTCCTCCCCCAAGTTATGCTACTACTTACATCAGTAGTTTTATTCCAATATTTCCTGGGCTAACTCAGCACTGGGTTCTATTAATTTATGCCAGTGTAGGTAATTTCCAAAGGTCAAAGCAGACGTTGGCAAGTGAAATGGATACTCTGTGATGGGATGTGTCTGCCATATTGGACAAAACACATATCACCTGTTGTCCCACATCAGGCCCCTGCAGGGCCTCAATATGGGACAATGGGTGATGCATTCCCGTTGTACAGAGGTTTCACGTTTCCCATGTACTATGGATTTCTTGCTGCCCCATGTCTCCTTGCTGGGACCTGCATCAGGTCCCAAGCTGACCTGTTCCTCATGCAGAGATGCTGAGCATGGAGGCACAGGGTGGCACAGAACCCAAGGAATCACAAGCACCCCATGCCTCCACACTGACCCATGTTTCATGCAAAGACATGGGTCAGCACAGGTCCTAGCATGGAGACGCAGAGTACCAGGAAATCCCAGTGCCCTGTGCTCCCCTGCATCTCCTTGCTGTGACGAGCACCAACTCATGGCTCTGCATAAAGCAAGGGCACCCAGTGTGGTGCTCCAGCATCAAAGCATGGAACTTATAGTTTCATAGTTGTAGGGTCAGAAGGGACCTAAGTAGATCATCAAGTCTGACCCCCTGCCCTGAGCAGGAGTGAATACTGGGTTCATATGACCCCAGGTAGGTAATTATCAAGCCTTCTCTTAAAGACCCCCAAGGGAGGAGCCAGTACCACTTCCCTTGGAAGTTGGTTCCAGATCCTAACTGCCCTGACTGAAGTAGCGCCTTCTAATGTCTAGCCTGAACCTACTTTCTAACAACTTAAGGCCGTTATTCCTTGTTACATGGGTTTTTTTAGTATACACAACAATCTAAATTCCTCGTCTTTCCTATATTCTTGAACAACCTTCCTGAATTTGAGTCTTAAGTGACTGCCTTTCCTCAGTCACTCACATGTCAGAAGTCACTACCTCTTTTGAGACTGGAATACTTTGTGACTGCTTTTAAAAGTCTCAAATATGAAATCCAGGTCACAACCAGTACCTGGTTCTTGCTCCCAAGGAGTAAGTATCACCAAAAACATGCTGTTCTTCTTTTTCTTTTCCTATTCCTTTTTAAAATACTATTTTAATATTTTTAAATACTATTTTCTTTTTTTAATACTATTTTATAGGGCTGTGCAAAGCTTCAGTCCCTGATTCAGTATGGCAGAGATTTGGCCTGATTCAGTGGCCGAATCTCTGAATCTGAATTTATGGGAGGACCCTTTAATCTTTCCGAAATGAATCAGAATTCTCTGAAGTGATTCAGAGAAATTCAAAAAGACTGGGCGATTCAGACACAGACACAACTTTAAATATTTTTTCTACATATCTCTGGGTAGCAGGTAGCTCATGAACAGCTTGACAACGGGTGTCTCCTGGGTCTTAGAAACCTGTAGACCAGATTTGTATTGGCTCTGCAGGTTCCAAAGTTTTGAGAAAGTGATTGAATTGTCTCTGTTCCATCAACCACAAAGTTATGGTAGCACCTCCATATTGGACTGCAGTGTGACGAGGTGCTCTTTGCACATGCCAGGAAGACAACTAGTTTGATTACAAAGGCACCTCTTCCTCCTAAACTCCAGAGAGATGCATTTGGGTGAGAGACACCTAAGTCCGTAAAGACACCTGACATAAACTAGACATGCTCCAAGTATACTTAACTCACATTAAGAGCACTGAATTCAGGTCAAAAGCATTAGTGTCATTGTTGCCCACATTTTATCCAAAAGCCTTAGAACATTCACTCATGATATGGGAGAGCTGAGGTTCTCTTCATCTTGAGAAGATTGCACTTCTCATCTCCCACTTCCCAGAAGAGTCCTAACTGCCATATTATGGAATAGATTATGTGAGGACTGTGCATTCCTTCTACTGATCCTGGGACAATGGGCAGCCAAGAATGGAAGAATCTTGAGGCCAGAAGAAACATGAGAAAGAGGGAACATCACTCTGTAATCCAGTTTTTCAGGCATTCTTCCAAGGGGGGGATTCTCTATTTCAATCCTTTCTGCCAGGCTTTAAAAAAAACAATGGCTAACTTTAGTTAAAAAAGGGGCAGGGGGGTGTTGTTTGTTTGTTTGTTTTGGGGGTTGTTTTTTTTAACTTTTTAGCTGAAGTTAGCCCCTGGTTAAATTATGTTCGGGGGATACCCACAATTTCAAGTGGGGGCAGGTTGGATTACTTAAGGAAACATAATTGCATCCTCCTGCTTAAGCAAGATTTTCATTTAGAAGTATCATTTTGCATTATTTCAGAATCCTACAAGAAAGAGTATTGGGAAACTATTGTACTGAGACCTGAGCCAGATATTGAACTCATTTCCATTTTTCTTCACTTACAGATGTTTCCCTTGGCTCTCCTTTTCTTTGGTTTTATATAATTGCATTAGTTCTCTGAAACAGATGTAGCCAAACTTGTGGCATACGTTCCACAAGTGGCATGGGCAACCTCTGTATGTGTCATGTAGCAGATCAGGGAAGGGACAGGCAACCCAGGAGCAGACAGGTCAGGGAGCAGAAAGACCAGCGGATCAGGTAGGGGAAGAGGATAAGAGTGGCACTCAGGAAGGTATGGGGCTAATTTGTGGCACCCCTGCCATAAAGGTTGGCCCCAACTGCTATAAAATACCTTGTGATTTTTCAGGTTTGTGGCTTCAGAAATATTAGCACTGAAGACAGCCTTGGAATGGAAAGCAACTAACTAAATCTGAACACCAGGAAACCGCACCATTCAATTTCTATGGCATGTAATCTAAAGGCTGTTATGCCTGTAGTTTAAAATGAGCTTTTGGACTTTTTAAGTGGCTTTGGGTTCTTCAGTACCTACAAGGATATAAAAGGCCAAGGGCTAAATTCTGTTTTGTCTATAAATACTTAGGCATCTGTATGTTACCCCATTCCACTATGTTTGAGTCCCTGAAAAACTTAACACATCTGCTTTTATGTGGTGCCATTATCTTAGCCTTAGCATCACAAGAAGCTGTGAGGAGGGAGAGGACTCACCTACCCAGTTTAGACATTAACGGGTTTTGGGGGGTTTTTCAGGGGGCGAGGAGGGGGACCTTGAGCAAAGTGGAATAGAATCTGGCCCCTAATTCTTCCTGTAACAGACCAGAAGATTATACCCCATTTCTGACATACAGGCTTACTTGTAGCAGCTAACACCTACACTAAAAAAAATATAAATTCTGCAGGTAGTCTGCTTGATAGCAACAGTCACCCTGAATTGATCATCCTCTCCTGAATACAGACCCCAATTTCAGGTTTCGTCCTAATATTTGACACCCATGATAGAATTGGTCATAGTGTTTAAGAGACTGGATCTTTCTCCTTGATCATGAGCTTTTTTGTGAACATTATTCCACCAGAAAAATTCAGCTTATGGGCATAGGAAACAAAACTTTCACAGGAGCCATACCTAGTCTATGGAATTCATGTTAGAAAGACTATGATAGTTTCTCATTTCAGAAATAAATATAACCACCCCTTTTTAAATTTAACTTTCCTTGAGTTTCTTCACATAGATATCCAAATAATAAGAAAGGAAGGAAGGAAGCAACCCAGAAGGGAAAAAAGAATGAGGTGTGGCAGGAGGAGACAGCACAGGGTAGACAACACTGTGCAGGGAGATTGGAGGCACAAGGGAGAGCAAAGCAACAGGCCTGACTATTAAACTAATGCCTTGTTTACTGTCTCTACTTGTACTGTGTTGGCCTGCTTTACCATGTGATGTATCTCCGTATATTAAAACTAATTTGACCTGAAGTCTCTGTAGAAAACATACTTGACATTGCTGGATTAAGGGTCTCCTTTCTTTTTGTTGACACCAGCTCAACTCAATTTAATTAAGAAATCTTGTACTTGGTTATAAGATCTGGTTGTTTTCTTGTCAGCAACTGCAAACATGTACTAGTGTTTAAAAGTTAAACATAACATACATTCTGCTGCCACTGGCTTTTTATTATTATATCATACATCATACTGAACAGCCTTCACCCAGAAAGGATCAATCTTTGTCTTGTGACTGTTCCCTGAACTTTTTGGAGCTATTTCATACAATTCCTTCCCTCCTAAGTTGTACCCCTCACATACTTGCCCAACAGCCCTTGAACTTCTAGACCTTTGATTGCCCCTCTTTCTTTGAAGCCTCTAATTCCTTCTTCTATAGACCCTCAACAGTCTTACAAGACTCCTTCATGGTTTCAGTACCTGTCTGACCTGTGGTTACTGCTATTGCTAAATGTTTATAAGTTATATCCTCCCACAGTGTACCCCAGGGCAGGATGTGATATGCATTTAAGGACATGAGGATTGAAAGCTGTAGCAGTACAAGGTCCAGAGGAAAGGATACTCTTCACAGAGGATCTGGGAGGCGCACAGAAGGAAATGCCCAAGGCCTCTGTAGTGGCTGCATGCAGGGAAGTTTAGGACTGAAGGTGTCAGAGAAATGGAGGAAGATCTATATCCTGGAATTCATGAGAAGAAACAATAGTGTGTCAGTCTGAGCAGCTTACTAGTTCAAACCTTCCTTAACAGAATTACCACCTTAAGAGCCTCAATTTTGAGAAAGGAGAACCTTTCCACTACAACTATGGAGTTACTAATATATGACCCATGAGATTAGCAGATGCTTATCAGTTATATACATTTGCAGATGTGGTTGTGAAAAAAGACAAATGCATCCTAGGATGTGTCAGGAAAGTGTTTCCAGTATTGATAGGGAAGTATTAATGTCATTTTACAAGGTACTGATATAATCCCATTTGGAATCACCTGTGTTCAAGAAGGATCCCTTCTGCCTAACTTCAGACTAACATAGCTAACTACCTCTCTCTATAAGAAAGATGAACTTGGACTGGAACTGGTGTAGAGATGGCTCTTAGAATGACCAGGGGGATAGAGAGCCTGTCATGCAAAATGAGACTAGAGGCTGAGGATTAATTTGATTGTTCTCCCTAGATATATTGGAAGAATAAACAGCAGGGTGGGAGAAGAAATATTTAAGATAAGAGATAATGTCAGCACAAGAACTGTTGAAATTAACAGGTCAAGCATAAATTTAGGCTGTAAATTAGAAGAAAGTTTTTTAACCAGAGAGCTATGAGTTCTGGAAGAGTTTCCAATTGGAGTCATGGAGTGGGAAAACTTACTATTTTCAGATAGGTTTAGGAAAGAAATTAGCTAATATGGAGCCTGTGATGGTAAGGGACTAGGCAGAGTGGCCCCAAAGTCCCTCCCAACTCCGTTCTTGCTAAAAATAACTGGGTACCATAATGTATATTCGTGTTACTGCTGCAGTTCTCAGAATCCTTCCTCTCTTACGTTTATTGAAAAAGTGTTTTGCATCTTACATTCAATCATACTATGAGGTCTATGGCTACAGCATTTGGGACATTGCTGCCATCCTTATTGGGACCTGCAATACAAAATGGAAATAATCCAGGTTGGAATAGCTTGTCGGTGAAATGAGATACAGCCAGGTGTCACAAATCAAATAAGCCAGGAACTATTGTTTGGAGTGTTGTCAGTAACATGGTTATTAATGGAGTGATAGCATCCTCGATATTTCAATAATCAGTATCAATTTTTGTGACTAGGCTTTCCATTGACAGTATTTACACAGAGAACTGTTCCCATTCTTTACAACAGTGGTGATAAACAGTAGCTGATGCTCATTTCATAATAAATTGGTAAGTTTTGTTTTGGATTTTTATGGCAAAAAGTGGTGAATAAAGTCCTTGTAAATAATGGTAGATGTATATTATCTCTTGCTTCTTAGAACTAGAGTATAGGTACTAGAAATGTAAGTTTCCTTATACTTCTGCCCAGCATGTTTCAAAGCATGTTTGATTCAGAAGAAGACTTGCAGGGCTGAGAGAAAAGTTAGCTGTCATCACTTATATTATTTTTCCTTCTCCTTAGACTGTCAGCAAGGATGTCATCTATGTTAGTGACTTGCACCAAGTGTGCCCTTAATCAGAGGACACTATATAGAACTACAAAAAACATTTCACATAGACCACTGGACCACCATCAGACTTTTAACAGCCATCATTCACAGTTGGTCTGCACTACCCATGCATAATTAGCAATTAAAAACAAAAGGTTCACTATGCCATTATCAGTTCCCTCCAGCCATCCCTTTATATTGTAGCATATAAAATAGTCTTGGAATTGTCCAGACAAAAAAGGACGCCATGTCATGAAACCCAAATGGGAGATGGAGAGGAATAGTTACACCATTATAAAACACAAGGATAAGGTCTTTTCTGCTTTATCCATTGCTGTCTTGCTGTGCAGCGTCTCCATTCTTAACACTGGAGCACATTTAAGGGCAGCTAGATAGCACCCTAAAGGAAATGTACGCTGGTTGTACAGTGCTGCCAGCAGACAGAGTGCTGGACATGGAAATCTGAATAAAGTCATTTTTAATGTGGGAGAAAAAAGGTCTCCCTTGCGGCAGCAATGGTGGAGTCTGTTAAAAATATTGTGACACCAAATGTAGTCCATGTGGAAAAACAGGTGCTAGAATGCTCAACAGCTTCTAATAAATAGTTTCAGTGTCTAAAATAGCTGAGGGTAGTAGTATGTCAGGATTAAAAGGTATTGTTGGTTTCTGGTATAAACTTCTACTTGCACACCTTTATAAATCTGCAATACAAACTCAAGCTTGGCATAAAAAGTTTAAAATATAATATTTTGTGTTTAACTCTTGTAATGTTAAAAAATGTAAGTCAATATAACACTTTTTTTAAAAAAGCCAGTGAAATCTCAGTCATGGGATTAACAATAATGCTGCAAAGAAGGGGCAAATAAAATACTCCTATTCATTCTGGTTCTGCCAACTTCTGCAGGTGGAAACCTGCAATGTAGGTCTCTCCTGTGGCAGAAAGTCCACCAGAATGTCGGCTGTAGTGGCACACATCAACATAGAAAATAAAACATCACTGGTTTAGTCAAGAGTCACAAGAACTCCTAAGAGCTGAGTTAATTTCAGTAGAGGTCTTAGCAGCATTTTTCAGATAGAAGTCCGATAGAGCCCTTTCTTTAATACTCTTTCCTCCCTTAGCATGATCCCTGCAGATTATTATGACATTGTTGTGTAGGGTGTCAAAAATGGAAGATAGCTGTGTGAGAGCTCTTTGCAAGTACTAGCTTGTTATAGAGCATTTGTGCTGCAGAAGCTTCCCACTGAGTGATAAGTTGATGGCCTCCAGTTAGTGCTATTTCCTTTGATAAGTTGTAGCCATGATCGACAAAGAAATGTGGACATGACAATACTCACTGTCACCACACCTAACTTATAGGCACTCAGGGCCAGATTCTTTTCTACTTGCTGGACATGTAAGTGAATTTAGATGTCTTAGTGTGATTCTCTTCCATCCTTTTCAAGTCCTGAAAATCCATTCATCTACTTTTGTAATATAACGTCCTCTTACACTTAACGTTAAATTGCAAAAAGAAAAAAGGGAGGAAGAGGATCCATCCACCTTTTGCATTAACTGTTTCTCACGGGCTCAAACAGAGCAGACTAGAATCACTTAGGAGATGCAGCCCTAATAGATGAAATAGAATCTGTCTCCCAGGTCCCAAAGTAAAATTCACAACTCTGAGTTAGGCTCTCAGTTTCCCCTACAAAGTATAAGGAAAGTTATTCACTTATAAATGGGATTCACAGCACAGTGAGTAGGATGATGCCTAATTTAGCCAGAAGTAAATACCGAATTTGGGTGTTTGAAATCCCACTTCTCTCCTGAGCTTAGACATCCCTGTAGTCCAGAACTAGGAGCTTTGTGAGACTAGGATTCAGACATCAGATGCCTATATCCATGGCTTGATTAAAATCATTCTTTTGGGTAAGGTGGGCCAGTAAACCAGGCCTCCTACTCCCTGGGCAAGAGATACAATCCCTAGGCTGTTGCACAGGAAGTGAAGCACAGTGTCACTATCACCATGCCAAGATGCTTGTCTGTAAAGTGGTAATTCAGGCACCTGAACCTAGCTAGCAGGAGTTCAGGCTGTAAATTCCAGTCACACCTCGGTGCCTAACAGAGTTGTAGGTAGGCACCAAGGGTGTCTATACAAGTGCTCTGGCGGGGGGTGTTGCTTTAAGTTCCCAGAGCTGCTCTAATTAAAGCCCCTGCAGTGTCACACGTATTCAGCATCCCACCTTTCAAAATGATGGTGGGAGCGCTTTAACTAAAGCTTGTTCGAGCTTTAGTTAAAGTGTCCACTCCGCCATTTTGAAGCAGGACGCTGCATACACCTTACACGGAAGCTGCTGGAACATGTTAAGTAGCACACTTTAGCAGACTTAATTAATTGAGTCTGCTCCAATGTGTGCTAATAATTAGGACGTGTCAGAGCAGACATCTTGCATGTTTATAAGTGCCCCTACGTGCTGGAGAGAGGCAGGCTTTCACACTACTAACTTAGGTGGGTGAAAGCTCTCCCCACTCAGTGTGCTGAGGATTGTAACTACCAATCCCAGGTGCCTTACTCTCTCTTCAGAGTATTGGGAGTTTAGGTATATAAAGTGAATTTTTAGACTCCCAGCTCTGAGTAGCACAGCTGCACTCAATACTGCTAGGCCTAAGTCCCTTTTTTGGATATGACCATGGGGTATTAAACAAAAGGTTGCCACACCACAGGCCTTATTTTTGTAACACATCTAGGCATGGCTGCTGTGTTTTGTGCTAAAACTAACTTAGTCCTGTCAGCATTAGGAATGGTTTGAAGTATGCCTACCAGATCTGTCCCCTCAGGGACTTCAGTGGAAAAACACCCATATGGAATATCCCAAACAGGCATAGCTATGAAATAATGTCCAAAAACTCATCCTTACTGAGATGGCAGCAGCTCTGGGCATACACAGAAGCAGAAATCTATAAATACGAATGAATGGGTGTAAAGATACTTTGCTTTAACTCAAGACAGAGACTAAGGTAAAGCACTCTTAATGCAAAAAGTGCTCCTCCCCATCCTTGCTGTGCTTTTCTGACTTAGTTTTAATGTAAAGATGATTACACATTACAAAAGCAGGTGAATTGATGGTTTTTCAGGGACATGAGAAAGTGAATAAGATCACAATTATGTCCACTTATGAGATTAAATAGTAAAATAGGATCTGGCCCAAAAGATGGTATCTAGAAAGAGAGCATCAACATGGACATGATATTAAACCATTGAATGCACTATTCGTGCATAATCAAGTGTTTAAAAATAGTGCATCCAGTTTTCATTAGTCAGTTTTTAATTTTTCACTTATCAGTTAC
>NC_143398.1:49252894-49290394 GCF_052110815.1 Crocodylus siamensis | reverse complement strand
TGAAGATTTGCTTTCATTTATGACAGAGGTGAGAACAAAGTCTGCAGTGGAAGTTATGATAGAAAGCAACATATGTGGATCACTGACCAAAATAATTATGTACTTGATGCAAATGCAGATTGCATATTGTTATATATAATACATTATGTTTTATTTTTTTCCCATTCAGTCCGTTTTTTTTCCTGTGGTGAATACACGTTGTTAGACAATGTCTTGTATGGTCTTAATCTTTGTTGTGTACTATTTTTTATAGTCTTAAGTTATAATGAAAAAAAAAGTAGGAACCAAACATAAAAGGTCTAGTAAAGCCAAAAATTAATTTCATATTGATTTAAAGTGATCTAGCTGAGTTTTTACACTGAAAGCAAAGATTATAGCAATTGTAGTCCATGGTATTTATTTTCAGTCAAACCAAAGTTACATATAATTCTGCCTCTGCTTATACGGGATACTAACACTAACAATACACTCCCTTTGGAAGACTTGCACAGGCCAAATTGTTGGAATGCTGGTTTTCTTGACAACTCCAAACCCAAAAATATGATAATGCGTTATGGTGTAGTTGAAAATAGCATAGTCAGATGTTTGCTTAAAACCTAGAAACTTTACGTGTTGCTTTTCATGTGCTGTGCCAAGTCTTGATAGTACTTTTTCCCCCAACCAAGGGACCTCATAACCTGATTATGGTTATTGCTTTACAAACAGTTTTTGACAGAAGGTGGCTGCTAGAGCTTAACATATGTACCAGTTCCATGTGATGGTCCTGGTTCTTGCAAACTAAGCTCATCATTTATTCTTTGCTGAAGTCAGCAAATAGACTTAAAGATACACACAGTCATCTATCACGCCAAAAAAAGGACATAACGGCTTTCAAAAGGGTTTTCCCACTTACCCAAAAGGCTTTCTGAAAGCTTCTACCTCTGCAAAAGAAAAAAAAACAAAAACAAAAGAAATTAGAACAATTATGGCAGATTGCATGAATTGTGAGAACGTCACAGTAACTGCTACTTTTCATTATGTTTGTCTTTGGGTCATGATCAACAGAAGGTTTACAGTAATTACATCAAAAGAAGGATTCACCTTTAAATGATCTAATGTGGGGATTAACTGAAAGGGAATGATGGGTCTTTCAAGTGCATGTTCAAAAGACTCTGATGGACTGGAAGTAAACGTGATAATTGTACCATCAAGAAGGTGGCCTAAGACTACAATGCTAAAGTATGCATACCTCAGTTACAAAACTTTTGAAAGGAAGTCTCAGCCACAGAATGCATATACCTGTAGAGTTTTGCATGGGTTTTATATAAATACAATTTAAAAAAAAATAGCTGCTTGCACATTATACCAGAAAAACCTCCAAAACTGCAATTGCTTTGAAAATAGATTTTAGGTTTTTTGGAGTTTTCTGAGATGCTTGGTCTGTATTTTGATAATTGTGCATATTATGTAAAAATGTTGGTGGACCCATAAATGACCAGACTTTTTCTAAGAAAAATGTTGCTTTAATGCATTTCATGAATTTTTACTCTGATATCATTGCTTGCTAGTAATAGCAAATCTGCTTTTCTGCATCTGCTTTGCGTAGCTATTGTAAGGCTTTGAACTAATGTATGTATTTATTGCTTGAACTTCTGTGCATACCTTATAAAGCATATTGTCTGACAATTTAAATGGCTCATGTATTCTTGCTTCTATCATAAGCTGATGATGGGGACTATGATCTTTTGTATACAGCAAATTTTAACTGTAGCACAAACATCTGTTTATGTATTGGTGGAATATACCTGTTTTATTTATCTTTTTTGAGGTAAACTAATTTTTGATACTTTTCATTACTGTGTACTGTGTTCATACCTTGAATTCTCTGACGTTAGAAGTCATGGTTGAGAATTGTAACAGCTGTTATTCGTTCTGTATTCATGGCTTTCACTGCTGAATAAAATAAAGGACCAAACCTAGGATTTGAAAGAAAACTGTCTACCTCTAACACCAGGGAGTTATCAGATTTTATTTTACATAGTTTTAGTCTACAAAGACACAATTGCTTAAACCTAGTGGGCTTAAGGCTTATATTCTATGTGGTTGAATTCATGGCACAGTTGTACTGTTTGAAAATCAATTAAAATTTCATGTGAATGTTACAAGTATTTGGTAGAATTACCACTAACTGGGTTTTCTTTAGATAACTCAGATATGGGGAAACTATCATCAGCATTCTGTGTCTACAGCTGCTTAACTTCATAAGAATGCATTTCTTTGTGATTTAGGGAATCGAAGCACAGTCAGGTAGGAATAGAACTACTGAACTACACTTACAATAAACCATCCTGGACTTTAATGTCCCTGGTCAAAATCAGTCACGTAACCTCTTTTTACAAATTTCCTTAAATTAGACATAAATATTTTGGAGGGGGTTTTTTTTTTAGAGGATTTAAAATGCACTATCCAATATTAATGTGCATTTTGAAATGCTAGCTTTATAATTGCTATAAAGCTATTAAAAGCAGCACATTTTGCCCTTGTTATTTCAGGAGTTCAAATCAATATGAAAGGTTTTTGTCCATAAAATTTGGCATAGTTATCAAAAAGGATGTAAATTTTGCTATAGATTTGATGTATGAACAGTGTTTTCACTGCTGATGGATGTAAAAAAAATGTATATGAAATCATTTCATTCACTTGCTTACATTTCTGGAGTATAAATAAAAAGTTTAATTCTTTTTTGACCCATTTATAACCCACAGAATTTTATTCTTTCTGGGAAGTACATTCTTCCACCTTAAGAACCCCAGTTAATAAATGTATTTATATATAGCTATTCTGTAGTTTGCTGTAGATCTCTTATATAGGGTTTTGGGATACAACATAAAGTGCATCAGGTTCTAAAAAAAGTATTAAAAACAAGGTGTTACAGCTATATTCTTTTACAAGATGTGACCTTTTTAGACGCACATACCCCTTTATATACCTGTACCCGCACTTTTAATGCATTTTGCTTATTAAGAGAAGTGTTATGCTAAATCTTGAAACTGGCATTGTGCAAAACGTAGCACATGTTAAAAAATTAACCCCTCATCTTTAATTTTTCTGATGCCCACAAGTAGAAGTCATAAGAAGCATGGAGTCTGGTAACTTTTGTGTACCAAAACACATTGGAATCTTTCTTATGAACCAGATTCCAGCCTCTGCATAAAACTCTTGAAAATGTTGGAGCCAAGGACAGTATCTGAGGCAGAATTCGTTCTTAATAATAAAAGCAATATCTTCAGTCCATGTTTCCATAATTGCAACCCACTACTGACTTAAAAAGAAAAATGGACTTACAGAATATACTGGTTTCCTGTGTAACCTGATTATTCCTTCTCCATCCCAAATAAATAGCAGTATCTGTAAAAAAAAAAAAAAAAAAAAAAATGTAGGACACAGGTCATTTAAAACAGATTAGATCATGACAAACTTGATCACTTGAAAAGCAGTTTGCAAAAGCAGTTGAAAAGCAGCTTCATTTAAATACTAGTGCAGTTTGCAAAATGAATACTGTATTTTAAGTGTTATTCATTTATGAAGAAAGACTGTATATCCAAAGTAGTGAACTACACTTTGAGGGGTATTGTTATTAAAATAAACATGTTTTAGTATTTCAAATAGAGATTAGAATCTATATGTGGAAAATTTTGCAAACCTTAACCGAAAAATGTTCTTTTTGGCCTAATCTTTTTTTTAATTTAAAGTAATCTATTTTTTCAAGCATCTGCTTATACCGTAAAAATAGGTGAATTTATGATCAAGTTACTGGATCACGGAGCTCAGCATCTAGAGTTGAAGGACAAATTGTTTTTGTGTCATAACCCAAGCAGAAACTGAGTTACAGAGAGAAACTAGGCATATCTTAGTAGGAAAGAAACTTCCTGCATCATACTGAACCTGCATTATCTGGTCACATTTCCTGTGCAGTGTGGTGGATACACATAGTTTACAGAACAATTGACCAGACTCCTTCCATTCCATCTACAGTCTTCTCGGTGTGATGATGTGGAGACACCTGCCACAAAGCTTGGCTTCATCCTGTGGAAATGGCTTACTATGTGGGTGTTTACTGTCATGTTTCCTATCCACTTACTTCTATATCAGAAATGTGGTATTTTCTTTGTTTTCTGGCCCTTCACAGGAGGCTGAAGAACATTGGCCATGGGCTTATTACAGATTTAGGGTGAGGAATTCAAAAGCAGAGAATTTCAAAAGACAAGCCCCGCTAGTAACTTAAATCGCTTGGACTTCTGCACCTTTCAGTGACTTTGAAAGTCTCCTCCTCTGTGTTTTATTTTGCAGTTATATTTCCAATCAATAACTAGCATATGTTTAATATATGCAAATATTAAGTTTGTTTCAGTGTATACACCCTCCAAAGTGCTGGGTCCACATAACATATTATCTAGCTGCCCCCATCAGATTGCCAAAAGTATTTTTCAACATAGTTCTTGAAAGATATATTTTAATCTTTAATGATATACCTGAGAAAATGAGTGAATAGAAGTTGATTACCACATCTGCTTTATGTCTCTCAGAATCATAATAAACCAGAAAACCATGCACTGGAATTAAAGAAAACAAACCACTAAAAATCAATGGGCTCTAGCTATAGCATTAAGTGTGACTGTTGTAAATACCTGTAAAACTGGTTGCCCTCTCTTCAAAGCCATATAGAGACTGTACTAGCAACAGGGAAATAGACAAGCTCAAAAGATAGCCAGGCTTCTAGTAAAATACATTTAAATATTATAGGTATTGTAATTGCCCATCTGTTATTCATTCAGTTGAAGACTGAAAGGATTACAAGTCATAATTCAGCAAGCAGAGAAGAGGTGTAAGAAATGAGTAACAGGTAGACAAGGGAAAAAGAAAAAGCTTTGGGGATAACAAAATCATAGTCTTTTCTAAACTTGTGCTGATTATCTTAAGAATTTTTATCTGCTTTGTGTCCCAAACTAATAGTAAGGAGAAAGCACTTATTTAAAACCAACTTTACTTTCTAAATGCCAGTACAGTCCATAGGAGCTGTTCACACAGCTCAAAGGCACAATATGGCTCTAAATAATTCCAATTACTACGCTTAAGCAATGTGTTCCAGATAGACCCTCAAAGAAAGGCAAGCCTGCTAATCTATTAGCTGTCTAATGTTTATCGTTGAGATGAGAGTCCAGATCCTGAACATATCCCTCATTGGCTAAACAGGCAAACAGCTATATGATTAGGCCATGGGTATGGAAGAAACTGCCTCCAGAAGCTCAGCTCAGCTGTTCAAATAGTAGTACTGACCACTGGAGGGGGGAAGTCTAAGCTACCGTACTTAACAAACAGAAATATAATATGGCAGTGGGGAAGAAAATAACGCAGAATAAGGCAGTTTGGAACTGTTAATAAAATGTACTGTTTGTCAGAAAATGGGGAAATGTATTGCTAAAAACAAAAATTGTTACAAGCTGAATTACAGGCTAATGTGTTCATTAGATTCTAGCTGTCCCAAGTCACATCAGAGGTGGTCTGGAAATAGAAGGTAATAGAGGGATTTTAAAAATTTTGTTTTCATCATTTTCTCTAACCAGCTATAGCATATTAAAATTGTGCTCATTACAGTATATTCTGAACTTCTCATTGATTCCTAAGTATCATAATTCTACCATAAATTTTAATCAGCTATGTTAACTTCCAGTCCTGGTGATGCCTGAAAACTTTTACTGAATTGTTTTCGTTCATATTTTATAAGAAATCTTAGATAAAAAATAAAATTGAATTATAAGATATTTGTGTGTTTTTTAATTTTTCTTTTTGTTTTTCTACATATTAAATGGTAATTATCTAATATTCCTGCATAAGAACAATCGCCCCAATCATTTTTATGAGAAGTCCTTCCTTAAATGTGTTGTGCTTTTTTTTCAGTACTCTCACAACTAGAAGGGCATAGATTTGTGAGGCTTTAATAAATGTAGGTATATGTAGCTTCAGATAGCATGGTTTCTGAAACACAATAGAATGGCTTGAGAAACTTCTTAGCTTTGCTGCGTGGTTTGTTGTTTATGTTTTCCCTATTTTAAGAGCATCCTTGTCTTTAAAAACAATATATTTAACTTTCTTAAGTCTTTGTGTTGATCCCAGACGATCAGTAGTTATATACTGAAGCTACAGATCCACGGCTCCATGCTTAGGAGAGAAAGGTGGGTAGCTTGGTCAATTCTATGGATTTCATTCGAAGACTTACAACATAAATGTATGACTATTTCTTCATGTTTGCAATAGAAAGTCTTCTCTGCAATTACTTAAGTAGTCTGTAAAGCAGTGATTCTCAACCAGGTGCTGGGACATCCAGGGGTGCCTTGAGATCCTTTGAAAGGTGCTATGAGGTGTGAAGAGAAGCAGATAAGCACAGGCTAACATGGAGTCCCTGACTGACCATTCCTCTGCCCTCAATGTCTACAGTCTCTCTAAGAGAAGGTAAGCACTGTAACAAATATGTTTTTTAAATGGATGGCACTTTAATTTACAAAAGATATGGAGGGGTGCTTTGAGTCTATTGAGGGAGTGCCTGGATTTTATGGATTATGCAATTTATAATTACACAATTTGATAATTTCTGACAAAATAATTGTAAGGTTTCACAGATTTCAATGTAATATGTATATCTCTAGCACCATGATGTATACCTTAGTATTCTAGTATTTTTGCATTAAGATGTCTAACTGAGGTGTTAATTTCTGAATAAGGTGAGATAGAATGATTGTGAAATGAATTGAATATGAATAGACAGTGGATTTACTCAGTTCATGTAGTTCAGGAGATCTGGAAAGGAGATCTGTACTGCCCAAAGGAGGAGAAGTCAGGTCTCTGAAGGCAAGAGAAGGCCTTAAGAGAAAGAGATAGGAAGTGTCACCATGAGAAGGGTACAGGCAATAGTGTTTTTTTACTTAAAATGGATTAAGACTGAATCCATGAGCTGGAAGATATTTCATTTACCTGAAAAGATATAAATATATATCTGGTTTGTGAGTTCCCCACCCCATGAAAAAATCTGAAATGGTCTACTGAAATCTAAGGACAGAGAAATTTATTCCCATTCCCTTCTGCTCTACTTCCCTCTCCCTTCCTTCCCTCCCGCCTAGGAATGGGAGAAAGGGAGCAGCCACTGCTCCCAAATTTTCTCCAACCTTGGATCATCCTGATCTCAGGAAAGTGTGAGGAACAGGGGATATAGGAGGCAGCTGCAGGCTGAATTCCTATGTTGTTCTCCTTACTGGAATCATTTCTAGTAGTAGAAGTAGATTAACTATTTCTACCACTAAAAATGAAAACCTGTTCTTATCCAAAGAGAGTTGCAACCTCAGAATGAGCCAAGTCTTTATCACTTGCTAGTGGTCTTGGAAGAACTTCCGTAGCCCACAATTCAACATGTTAGGCAAGTGTTAATCCAAGTTGAGTCTGAATGGGGTCCATATATAAGTTTCAGCTCTTATGCATATGGCACTGAAGTTCAAGAAAAAAGCCAGGGCTTGACAGCACATTTTACATTATATGAAATACTGACTAATCTTGAGCACCTATTTTTGGTTTCTCATGCAACAAATGCTAAGCAGAAGTTCAGTGAGACTTTCATCTATTTTTCAAAGAGTTTGAATGCCTTATGTTTATCATCATGGAGAATAGCTATTGCTGATATATACTTAGGTATTGCAAAAAATTAAAAAATACCTTTACCAGCCTTTTATGCATGCCAACTGTTTTAATTTGCAGGCTGTGACTCTGCATGTGAAATTCTCTGTTATTTTCAGCACTTCCCACTCTAACCCTATAACGTCATACATACATAATGTCGTAGATTAATCTGCAGCAGTTTGACAAATGAAATAATCCACAGGCAAAAGTAATAATAGGATTTGAGAACAAACAAACATGCTAGTACAAGCAGTTCCCTTCCCCTGCCATGCTACTATCCTCTTCCCACCTTACTCCTACCCCCAGGAGTGGAAGGAATGGAGTAGCCCACTGATTTCCACACTTTCCCTAGACTGGGTTTATCCTGGTCTTGGCAAGGTGTGGGGAACAGGGGATAGTTGCAGGCTGAATGCCCATGCTGTTCCCTCTCTTGGAATTATTTCTAGCAGTAGAAATTTCTCAGAAAATTCTACGGATAGAAATGAACACCCGTTCTTGTCCAAAGAGAGTTGTAACTTCAGAGCGATCCCTACTCTGCACTAAATTATGCAGTACAGTAGAACCCACATACCCCAGGGAGTTAAGTTTTTTATCCCTCTGCAACAATAAGGGTCAAACTGATCAGGGGTATGTAATCCTACAGCAGACAACTGATTGGAATGGCTGTGGTGATTCAGATGTTTGCACCAGATTTTATTGAAAAGGTTACCATGTCTCATATCAAATGAGCTCCAGCTGAGTGGAAAAGCAGTGGCCTTTGAGGTAAAATCTGCATCAAACAGTTGAGTGGCTCATCTTTAATTCAGTAACCCACTGGGAGCTTCTACACGAGAGGCTAAATGCACAGTAGACTAATTCAACTGCGTATTAGCATGTCATGGCTAAAGCCATGCTAAATGAGCCATGTGCACAGAATTAGTCTACTGCACAGTAGAGCTGGCACATGCCTTTTTAGTGATGCTACTGTGCAGTAGCACCAGTTAATGTGCATTGAGTTATTACCTGTTATTATGGTACTAAACTTAATGAGCAGTAACTATGACGTGTTAATGCACATGTAGTTATGCTCATAGAATCCTAGGGTTGGAAGGATCCAACCCTTGTCTAACCCTCCTGCAAAGATGCAAGGATGCTACTCCTAAATCATCCCTGACCAAGCATGGCTAGCATGCATTAGACCATGCTAGCCAACTATCTCAGAAGAACTTGGGAATCAATCATAGAGAATCATAGAATCATAAAGAAGTAGGGTGGAAAGGGACCTCCAGATGCTGTCTAGTCCAACCACCTGCCTGAAGCAGGATCAGCCCTATCCAAACCATCCCATACAATCCATAATCTAAACACTACATAAGGCTACCATCAATCCTGACACAACATGGACCTATGAAAGGTTGTCAGTATATGCTACCAAATTAATCATGGGATAATATTTCTTCCTGATCCTAAATACAGCAATAAGTCTGCCCCTGAGTGGAGAAGGGAATGACAGGGCACCAGCCCCAGGTGCCAACCTAGAGGGGGCAGAAAAGTAGCATCAGCTTTGCTCCCAGGCCAGCAGCACAATGACAGACACTGTCCCATGCACTAGTGTCAAACCACCCAATTATGCCTCTGCTTTCAGCAACTGATGTAATATCATACTAGCTTATTAATCTACTTGCAGTCTTTTGGGAGAATGGTATCATCAATTCAAGCCAGAATGAAGCCCAGAATAACTCAGTCCAGTCTGAAAGCCACAAAAATTTGCTGAAAGATCGTTTAACTTCAGCAAATTGGCTGAGAGTTTTGCTTCAGTAAACAAACACATAAACTTGGTGAATCTTGCTTTCTTTCAAGTTTTGTTATGAAAGGTTCACACATCTTTGTGTGAAATTAAGTATGACTCTAATCAACACCCCTTATTCGTTAGCGCACACAGCCTAATTATAGCTTCTTTTGCTTTATGTAGATAGAATCTAACAGCTCTTTACTCCTCTCATTTAACCACTATCACTAAAAATAAGCAACTAGTATTTTCCCCTATAAATAGATATAACAACAATGAAAAAAGAAACTGAAATGAAATTTTATTAGAATTAAACTGAAAAAGAAATAAATAGGCACATGCAAACAGAATGTATAGAGAAGGAAAGCAGAAGCAAAAACAAAAGAATTTAGAATATAGGCTAAAGTTAAAAATTAAAGCTCACAAGACATGTTTACTTACAGATGTTGTCCGCACGGGGCATACAGTGTGAATTAAGAACAAGCCAGAATCTTATCAGGGGATAAGGCACAATGCCGCATTTATTGAAACATAAAACATGGAACATGAAAAGAATAAAGAGCAATAAGGTTATCTGCTTCATTCATTCCTATGCGTACTCATTCATTCATACAAAAGAAACAAGCGCACACACAGAAGTTAGACAGTCCTGCAAAAGTTAAGGTGTTACCAAGTTCTAAAGTCACTCAGGTCAGTCTGGTGGCCAGCCAGACTGACCACAAGGGATGGAGTCAGGTCTTGTTGATGCACCCAACACTCCTTCTTGCGGGTGGACAGACCCAAAGCCTTTTCTTTGTGTTCATTCTTTACAGTGATAGCTGTCCATACAAGCCTATGAATTCTGCTGAGTTAGATGTGAAGGCCATCCTCCTTGTCCTGTTGACAGGCTGAGATTAGTAGGACATGATCTTCTGGCTTTGCACTCTGCAGTCTTCAGAGGGGTCATTGTTTGCAGTCTTCAGCCATCAGAGTGAAGCATGATCTACTATTTGGTAATCTTTAACTGCTGACTCGACGTCACTGCAACCTCTAACTGTTAAACCACAGAAGGCTATTTTCACCTGATGCAAGAGAACTGTCTTCCTTCACGTTGTCATATACATACATCCTTCATTCTTTCATTAGCTCTTTTTAAAGATGCCAGACATACCACAGACCTTACATAAGCATTTTTCTTATACCATATTTAAGTTCTCAAACCATGAGACCAATAGGTCAAATATATTTATGCATAAAACAATAGGACGTTTCAAATAGATGGTTAATTCCAGAACACTAATAATGACTGATTAAAATATTTTGAAAAGTAAATCATAACAAGATTAACTTTATCTTAATGGCTAAATAATTCATTATATAAAAAGAAAAATAACAATATAAGCAATGAAAGCAATTATAGCTACTGCAATACAACATAGATTGCTTACCTTCTTCATGCCTTCCACTATGTTTGTAGTTTATTATACAATTTGAGTTCTTTAGGATTCTGACATGGTGCCTTCTTATATAGGAAGGCTATGACTAGAGCCATTCAAAGACTAATGACCAGCTAGCTTCAGTCTGGATAGCTGAATCATGCAACCTGTGAATCCAACCACTTGATTGTTGTGAACTTGCACTTGAATGAAAGTAGAATTATCCAGCAGTGGTGAAGTTATTTGCTGTGCTTTATGAGAATTAATGATAAAGAACAAAGAAAAGATTAGAAATGAATACAGAAAAGAGCGTTTTAAAATGGTATTATGACCGTATTACTCCATCAGACCTGTAAGAACCAAACCAAGCACATGCCAATTCACAATAATTGCTCACGTGTAGAGAAAACTTTTTTTGGAAACTGACATACTACAGCCTATTCTAAAGCTTATCCCCCTAGTTTGGGGTTTTTTTAAATATTCTTTCCTTGGCAGGGGGAAGGTATCTTTTTATTTATGCAGCAGTTTGTGTGTCACTTTTGTGAGTGCGAATAGGTAGCTGTATGTAGAAGTCACATAAGGAAGAACTCAATCAGCTGTTCTTACATATTTTAAGTTGTATATAAAAAAATTGGGTGCAAAAATGTACTTGGCAGGTTGAGGCCAGATGAATACATAGCCCTCTGTGCCAACAAGAATTATCAAACTTAAATGATAATTTGACCCAAAATGCAATTTTTCTGATCTTGCTTTAGTTAAATTATGAGTGATGCTGTATAATCAACAATATGGGCCACAAATGTAGTGACAATACAGATGAATAAGCGGTACATGTTTTTAGTGCATGTTCAAGGGTACCATGTAGAATTTATGTACTGGAAATAGGATGTTAACTAACCAAGCAGAAAGAGCATGATGTCTGATCATATAGTCATCAGAGTTTCATTTTTCTTCACCAAAGTGCTTGTAGACTATCTAGCTGATCATCACCTGAGACCAGCTAATGTAAAAATTAGCCTCTCTCATACCCTAATGGCTCCTAGGCTCTTGAAGGCTACTTTTAGTATAGAATAACAAAGACGAATTCTGTCTAGTAAACTATTTCTTGGCAGAGAATTGAAAAGTCACTGGTGGGTGATAAATGTGCTAAAGCAGCTGTCAATACTCCTCCATGACTAAGTTAAGTTCTAGAACCAAACTATCCTTTGTCCCCTTTTAACAAAATGTTGTCAGAAAAAGACTTCCTTAGCAGAACGTTTCAAATCACCGAGGTAATAATGCTTCCATTTTTTTTTAATTCAATTTGGCTAGTTTATCCTCATGTAGACTCAAGATGACACTTCATAAACAAACGGCCCATCATGTGGTCAATGAAAATTTGGATGCAGCTATTACCAGTTCTCCAATAAAAAGAATAAATGAAAGTGGTCTTTCCCTTTTTGTTTCCTGTCTGTTGCTATAGTTAAGCTCTTTACAAGTGCCTGCTTACATCCTCTGTTCAAATAAAGGGAAATGTTTAGATGCTGAAGCTCTCAAGGACTTCAGTTTGGCCCTAGTTCTTTGCTATAAAATGTCTACACTGGAGTCATTACTGTGCCTGCAATGTATGGTAGACAGAAATCATAGAAATTATACAGAAGTCTTCTTTGGCAATCTCTCACAATCAAGGATGATTATCTTTCATGATTGTCTTGTCTGCGTGTCCAAAGATGGCTGAGGAGGCCTATCCAGGATCAACAGACTCTACTGCAGCTCAGACAAGTTTCCATGTGGCACTGGATTCTTGATTTGGTCTATGACAGGCTGTTTCTCCTGTATCCACTACTCTATCTCCTATTGTTGTAAGGTTTCAAAGTACTGAAATCCCTGCAGTAGACTCTTCCTCCATTTGAGGTGGCCCTGACCAATAGTCTCCCACAAGCTGACATTAATGCTACATTTTTTTTAAGTTGGCCTTGACAGCATCCCTGAAGTGCCTTCTCTGCCTTCCTGTTGAGTATACCCCTTGGCTGAGAAGGGAGAATAAAAGTTTGCTCCATGAAAAGAGAGCTTGAATAGACCTCCAGAAGTGATCTAGTCCAATCCCTTGCCCGGGGTAGGATCATCTCTATCCAAACCATCCTATACAATTATTCATACTCTGGCCCTGCTCTATGCTAATAATTGTAGGGATGAGGTCTCAGGCAGGCAGGGAGTGACACCTTGGAAACAGGAAGTGTGGGTGGGTGGGGCCTGGGCTGGGATCGCAGGGTGGTGACAGTGCAGGGCCGAGGCCTAGGGCAGAGCCATGCTCTGCTGCCTGCATTCCCCTGCAGCGGGCAGTGGTTCCACAGGCAGGGGCATACAGGGACAAGATTGTGGCTCTGCCCCAGATGCCCACTGCATGTAGTAACTGTCCAGTGATGCTGGCTCTCCATGGAGAGACCTGTGGCTGGGACATGTGCAGGGAGGGCGAGGTCTGGAATCTTGGGGCAGTGACAGTGTGGGGCCAAGGCCTTGGGCAGAGCCACAATCTGCTCCTAGCATGCCCTTGCCTGCAGAACCTGCTCCTGTCGCAGGGCTGTGCAGGCCATGGATCACAGCTCATCTCTGGCGCTATGCTGTCACTGCCCCATGATCCCACCCTGTGGTCCCAGCCTTACCCGCCTGTCCCACTATTAAACATTGTTCCCCACCTGCCCATGGCCCTATCCCAACTGCCCTGTCTGTCTGGGTCCCGCCTCCAGTAGTGAGTGCAGGGTGGACTCACTGGGGTGCCCAGGCATCATGGCCAGATCTGGCGGTGGTTATAGCCAGAAGGAGCTGCCACCACTGGGGCTGCCAGGAAATGAGTCCTGCTGCCACCATAGCCCTACTGTACACCCGGGGGTGGCAGGACCAATTGCACATACCACAGCCCAACCTGCCCCCACACTTGGACTGGGCAGGACTAAGGAACTGGCTGTGAGCCAGACAAAATCCCTCATTGGTTGGATCTGGCCTGCAGGCCATATTTTGCCCACCCCTGTATAAGCAGCATGCCTGGTGGAGTATGGAGCCCTGACACCTTTCTCCTCTGACATGCTGGCCTTCCCCCTCACACCTACCCAGTTCTTTGTGATCCTGAATCAAGAAGCTAACACTCATTTCCATTCTAGAAATGGAGATTTTACCTCTTGTTGGGAAAAACAAGTGCAACCCAAAGTTCCTACCACTGAAGAGATAGCATTGCTTCAAAAAAGCATTTTCTGGGACAAAGGACACCCAGCCAGAGGTTCCCTCTTTCTCCAATAGGTTAAGCAGTTCTCAGAGCACACCCAAAGATTTCTCCACTGTTCTCTTTCCAGAGCCAGATTCATATGCTGAGCTATTTGTAAGACTACCTTCAACCCAGACACAATACAACCAGCCAGCTCAAGTATCAATAAGTAGAGTAACTGGGTGCATCCAGACAAGCATGCACATGCATCTCATCTTAAACCCCTGTGAGATGCTGTAAGAGGCATGTGTGGGAAGAAAAAAAACGTTCCCTGTGGTGCAAGTTTGGAGTGCAGGGGCAAAATTAGACCCCTGGATATCCAGAGGTAAGAAAAAACAAAAACAAAAAGCTCCACAGAACAGCAGGCAAAGCATGGTCCCAGACCGTGCCTGGAGGCAACATGGGAGTCGGTTCTCCAGAAGAGATGCTCCGGTTTTTGGCCAGAGTGTCTCTGTGGTGCTCCTGCTTCCCCTGGTGCTGTCAAAGGTAAGTCAAGGACATGGGGTGGGAGGGTTTATGGGTGTGGGTGGGCATGAGTGGGTGTGAGCAGTGGCAGGGGAATATCAAGGGGTGTCAGGAGTGGAGGGGGATGCCAGGGTGTGGAAAGCGGTGGGGGGGGATGTCCCAGTGGGTGGGTACATGGAGGGACTTGAGCAGGGACTGCCACATGCCTGCCCCTCACCCAACCCCCATGGCATCAGCGGCAGCATGGCTGTGGCCCTGCTGCAGGCATAGTAGGCAGTGACACAGTGCTGTGTGGCCCAGGCTCCTTCATACTGAATGGATCCAGCCTAGCCCACTAGCATATGACCAGGCCAGGCTGGGTCCATTCAGCATGTAGGAGTCTGGGTCACACATTGCCACTTCACTGCCTGTTATGCCTGCAACAAAGCCACAGCCATGCTGTCTGCTGCCACCAGTGCCACTGGGACTGGGTGGGGGAACAGGCATGTGGTAGCCCCAGAGCCATCCCCAGGTGTGTGGGGCCCAGGGCATAGCAGCCTGTGTAGGTCCATGGGGTGCCGAGGCGGTAGTGGGGGCAAGTGGCCGGAGCCAGTGATGCACAGCGGCCGTGGTGGAGCTGGCGGCGCATGGTGGGACCTGGCCTAATCCAGCCCAGCACAACTCACTAGCCTGGCTTTGCACCAGAGCAGGTTGCACAGCTCCAGGAGGTGTGGCTCCTGTGCAAACACACACTAGCTGTGTGACTTGGGCCAGATTGGGCCAGCTGGGTGCATTTTCCCTGAGGCTCAGGCACACCTGAGCCTCATGGAAAATGTGCCTTGCCAGCCTGACCCAACCTGATGCAGCCTGGGCCACGCAGCTAGTGTGCGTCTGCACAGGAGTCATGCCTCCTGGAGCTGTGTGAACTGCTCTGGTGCAAAGCCAGGGTAGCAAGCTATGCCAGGCCAGGTTCCACTGTGCGCCACCTCCCCTCAGGCACAGTGGGGCAGGCAGCACTGCTGCCAGAGGCAGGACCAGGCACGGCACACAGGGACACTGCACCCAGCCAGGTCCTGCCAGCACTGGGGACGCGCTGCCAGGCTGGGTGGTTCTATGGTGGCAGGGCCCAGCTTGGCTTGGCGCACTGTCCCTCACATCACTCCGGGTCCTGTTGCCATTGGACCAGCCTGGCCTGGCCCCAGTGACAGCAGGACATGGCTTGGCTCAGTGTGCTGTTCCTGTGCAACACGCTGGGTCCTGCCACAATGGGGCCAGCCCAGCTTGGCTGCGTGAGTGGCCCCAATGCCAGCAGGACCCAGCTTGGTGCAACACATGGCCCCTGAGAGCTGGGAGCTGGCAGCAGCTGGCTCAGAGTGCCCCACTCCCGCTGCTGCAGGAGGTAAGTTATGGGCCCTGTGTGGGGGGGCTGTGGCCCTGCAGGGTGGCTGGGACCCTGTGGGGGATAGAGGCTCTCTTGCCAGTGGAGAGCTGGGGCCCTGCAGGGAGGGGCAGTCTATGTGCTTTGTGGGGGGTCCTGTACCCCTCCTGAGCAGCCTCCCCCATAATGTCCTCCCATACCCACAGTCCTCCTGCAATTGCCCCATACCTACCCACACACCAACCTACATCCCTCCACACCCCCACACACCCACCCGCCTTCCCCCATATCCCAGAAGCTCCTGAGAATGAGTAGCCCTGAGCTGCTTGCTAGGGAAGCTGTTTATACTTCTAGGACCAGCACAGGTGCTGGCCCCAGGCTCAGCTATCTCAGGTATTTCCATCCTATGCTGCATAGATGCAACCTGTATCTGAGTGAAGCTGTCACAGTTCCTTGATTGTTTGCTTCAACAGACAACAGGGCTGATGAGGGTCTATTGTAACTTTGGCTACTGGCATGAGGCCTGACTCTACAGTACACACCGGAGAGGAAAATAGAGTAGAGTGGTGTCCATTCCCCATGCCCAGAATCAGTGGTTTAACTAAGGTGCAGCAACATCCCAGGGCACCCACTTGTGGAGAGGGAGGGCACACAGAAATAGCATCCTTCTGAGCTGCTAACTGGTCATACCACTAGTAGCTATGCAGCTGCCACTGCCCAGGGCATAACTGTCCTATTATGCCTCTGCCCAGAGCACTCCTGATACATCTCTTTCTTGATGCCAGAGCAAGGTACACCATGTTAGCGGTCACAAGAATCTGCCTATTGAAGTTGGAAGGGATTAGTGTCTTTGAAAATGAGGCCCTTTGTATTTAGATCATATAGGTCACCATTTAAAGTTCAGCGACAACATTTTTAGAGGAGCTGAACACCCACTGTTCAGTCTTTAGCCTATATGTCTGAAAAATGTTAGCTTCCATGCCTTGGTTCCTCATCCGCAAACACTGTTAATTCTTGTGAAATCCTTTGAAAGCACACATTTACCTTTACCAAGTAGATCAAATCCTAGATCAGGATACAGGATTTTTCAACCTAAGAAAAAAATCGTGTACCAACTTGTATGAGCTTCAAAGTCATTCTACCACTCCCTCAATCCCATTTTCTTTTGTTCCTCTTCTGCCCCATTCTCATGGTTCGTTTGCATAATTCTATGATTAAGTGTTCTCTAGCCAAGCTCACAGTCCAATTCTGCTAGATACTGTACAACCATGCTGTGAAAAAGAACCATATAGTGAAACCATGAAGGCCTTACAGTTTGGATAGACAAGAAAAATGGTAGGAGTAATAGCAGACTCACAAAGGCATGCCAATGTCAGTGTGTGGCCAACTGGCCAGTCACAGAGCCAGTGCTATAATCTAGTTCTCATGATTAAGAATCCAGTGCTCTGTCTCCTAGACCATAATTGCTAGATCGCTTTATATACAGTATGACTTATAACCTCAAATTTAACTGTACCCAGATCATTTCAACTCAAATGTATTATCATCAGTAAATCAGGAACTGCAAGCTATTGCCATGCATTCAACAGCATCGGTATTAATTGGTCCCATTTCATATTCTTTTTGTCTGACCAATGCAGCTTGACAGTCTCTAATGGGATTTTCAGATGCACACCATGGATTCGTAAGTGATCACTTTTTCTCCCCAAACACAGGAGCTATCTCTTATTCAGACATCCTTCCACACCATTCTGGTACCTTATAATTTCCAAAAGCAGAAAAAAAAATGCTAATTCTTTTTAATCTGATCCTTTTTTTCTGCCTGTAATCTTTGTAACACCTAAATATATCTGACTGCTACCAGTTAATTTGCCTAATATTTTTTTCTCTAAGAATTATCTGGCTAATCCATTCCATTTTAAATTTATTTTGTTATATTTTAAATATTTCATATTTAGCAATCTTCATAATTTTGTAAAAAAAAAAAAAAAAAGACAAATGAATATATGCCCTACAAATCAGAGGTCAGACTGTGTCCCTGCAGCTTTGGGTGTATTACAGTTAGTTGAGACTAATTATCAGAAATCCAGCAGGGCAAAGACTGTAGTTTGCTCAGTGAAAAGAGAATGTTGAAACAAAAGAAAATAACCCCTCATCCCTTATCTTCTGGACTAACACTGCAATGCCAGGATCTGATATCTATGTCCTCCATGTATACTTCATTGAATGCCTTGCTACAAGGCATGGAAGTGTTTAAAATACACAAAGTAAAAGCCTACTATGAGCATCAATTAAAGTTACAGTTCTAACTGGTATGAAATGAATCTGTCTGAAACAATATCCCTATGAAAAGTCTCTGAGCTCACCTGTATGAGTCCCTGATGCCATGACTCATGAAAACATTCTCTTTAATAAAATACCCTTTCATAATTGACATTGTGCCACTACTAGGGAAGGTGGATTTTGATTATTGTCTTACTGCAATGGTATATTTTTGTTTGCAGAAATATATTTGAAAATCTTTAATTGGAAAAGGAATATATGTTCCCTTTCAATCAAGGGTCCAGTGGTCTACACTCTTTGCTGCCCAGAAACACTAATATAGAGTTTCTGCAGCCTGGATAGCATAGCACCATTCCAAATATTAACTCTGCATATTGTACTATAACAGAGCAGACAGATAAAGAATTAATAAACTAACTTGATGGTGTTTTCTCTACTGCCAGCATGCATAAGCATCCCCATAATATTAGTAAAGTACTTTAAACATAATGAATGTGTTTGTTTTTTGTGTATTTCACCTACCACTTAAATAATTTTATTGCATCTTGGAGACTTCAGAAGGGAAAAAAAAATCAAGAAGCATATATTTGTACCTCAGTTACATGTCTGCATTGCTTCTTAAAGCAAGGTACTTCTCTATGGGGCTGGGGGAGGGAACACAAATGAAACAAGAATAACAATAGAACTAAGGAACTGTGATGGACTGTGGGATTTATTATAATATTTTTGTGTTAATTGTGTTGTTGTAGTAATGTTGCATACCTCAGTTCACTTTAGTTTATGTGCACAGGGAAGGAAGGGTTAAGTGCCAACACTGGCTAAATGTAGGAGAAGCCAAGAGGGATCTTCAACATCAGCGGGACTTATCCTTTAGAGAAAATGTACCAAAGGTATGAAAACAAGAAGGAGATATGCATAACGATAGGAAGAGCTGGCTGGACAAGGAGAGTTTCTGCCTGGAGAACACAGACTGGAGACAGCAACCAGGTGTGGGGCTCAGAGGATTTGGGGAGTGGAAAGAGAATAGTGGAGAAATCTTTGGGTGTGCTCTGAAAACTGCTTAACATTTTGGAGAAAGAGAGAACTCTGGCTGTGTGTCCTTTGCCTTAGAAAAATGCCTTTATTGAAGCAATGCTATCTTTTCAGTGGTAGGAACTTTGGGTTGCATTTGTTTTTCCCAATAAGAGGTGAAATCCCCCTGTTCTGGAATGGAAATGAATGTTAGCTTCTTGAGTCAGGGTCACGAAGAACAGGGGAGGTGTGAGGGGGAAGGCCAGCATGTCAGAGGAGAAAGGTGTCAGGGCTCCAGGCATGCTGCTTATACAGGGGTGGGCAAAATATGGCCTGCAGGCCAGACCCAACCAATGAGGGATTTTATCTGGCTCACAGCAGGTTCCTTGGTCCTGCCCATTTTCTTGGGAAGGGGGCAGGAAGAGGAAGACCTCTATTAATTTGACCCAAAGGTCAATATTGCCAGAAGATTTTAGGTCACTATAAATTAGTATGTAGCTTTTCCAAAGGTTTGGAGCAGTGTAGTATTACAAAAATGCCCAGTATTTCTGACAGTGACAGCCTGACTACACACGTAATGAGGACTACATTTTGGATAGTTTAATATAAATCAACAGTAACACCCATTTTACTCTTTTATTATTTACTATTCATTGAGCAGGCCTCTTAATCTAACTGATTGTGTTCTAGCTCAGGTTTATGCCTCATTGTTGCATTTGACACTAGTTCAAATAGCCTTGTAGGTGATATTTCCTTCAAAGCTATTGTAGCTGTTGCGTTCCAAACCTGGCACACTTCACCAAGGCACTCTCTTAATCTGCTCTTTTCCTCAGCCTACAGATCTTGTTTCTCTAACCTTTTTGAATAACTAAGATCATCATGTCTCTGTGGCACCTTGCTTGCCCTTAGCAGCACCTTCCCCATTTCTATAATACCCTTTTTTATAATAAGGTGACCAGATCTGTGTAGTTTTCCTAATGCAGCCTCATTAGTCTCTTGTGCAGTGCTAGAATAATTTCCTCAGCTTTATATTCAGTAGTGCAATTTGTGCTTCCCCCAAATAGCGTGAGCTTTTACATTTTTATGGCCAATAAACACTGTGCAAAACACTTCACAATATTTTCCCCATCATCTAAAATCATTTTTCTTTCTAAATATGAGAAATTTGTTGAGATGAAGGATTCTGTGCAAAGCGTTGTCATCTTTGGTTTTATCCCTCAGCCCATATATGGAAAGGGCGAATTTGTGAGAAGGCACTAGAATGATTTTCATGACTCTTCCTTCCACTAATAGCCACCCTCTCCTTCCCCCTCATTACCTGTCTATCTCCTTCCTATTTCTCCATTTCCCTCATTTAGTCATTCATATTTTCCACCGTTCTCTCCATCTTACTTTGGACTCAGACGGAATCCAAGATATAAGCTGAGGGTCAAATGGTAGAGAATCAAAGACAAGCTGGTAGTGGAAAGCATCCAACTGAGGGAACTTGACATAAATAGGAGAGGCAGCTGTTGTATACAAGTAGGAACTGTTAGGATAGAGTTTGTTGGGGAAGGAGGAACATTAAGCAGAGCTGGGTAAGAGAGAGACTGAATGAGTGCGAGGAGACAGAGGAAAGTTAAATTAGGGTTTCCTTGGCTGAGGATGTGTGGACCAGAGAGTTAGCGCTTCTATCCTTAAGATGCTAATCATAGAATCATGACCTTTCATTTGTTCACCTCTCTCACAGCCACCTCTATGACTTGTTCCACATTGCCTTTATAAGGTAACTGTCCCTCCTCATTGGTGAGGCTTGCCCTCAAATTCCTACTTAGTCTTCCCCACTCCTTCTATTAGGATACTCACAAGAAATTAGCCAGCTAGCAATGGCTAAGTTAAGATGCAACTGGAAGTAGTTAGTATTCATTTAAATCATATTTTAATTGGATATTTTACCCTTTGTACCCTGTCTCCTTGGACTGCTGCCTTTTAGGTTATAAAGCAAGGACTGTCTTCATAGGCGGGGGGAGAATGCCTAGCACTCGGTGGGTGTTCCTGGAATACAGATCGTTAAGCATGAGGGTGAGGTCCCAGAGCTTTGGCTTTTTCTATTACACTTCTCTAGGTTTTACATAACATATGAAGCCTCAATCTCAGACTTAACTTCGCAGCAGAGCTTTTGGGTCAAGTAGTTATCAAATATTGTTCCATCCAGACAGAGCCAGCGTTAGGGGTGGGTAATATGGGCAACCACACAGGACACCGTGGTGGGGGCTGGGGAGGAGGGGGTGCCAAACATGCACATACACAAACATACTCACATGCACACATGCATGTTAGCAGCCCATGGTCACAGCAGCACTCTCCCTCTACCCCACCCCACTCCACCCTGGCCAATCCTTGCCCCAAGCAGAAGTAGTAGTGCCTAGCCCAGCCCACCCCCTGCCTCCAGCCTCCAGCTTGCTCCAGTCTACCCACCTTGCTCCTGTACAGCACCAGTGGTGCCTGGCTGCCCACCTGCATGGAGCACCATGCTCTCTGCCTCCCTGCCAGACTGTGCCCTGCACCCTTGCCCACCTGCCTCCACCTGCAGATGACTTGGGGGTGGAGGGTGGGGACCAAATTACAAGTTCAGCCAGGGCATTATTTTCCCCAAGGCCAGCTCTGCAACCACACTAATGCAGGAAGAAGTGTAGAAAGGAAGTAAGAATGAAAATAGTGATATGCCACACATTGTACTTAGCTATACTTAGCCTTTCCTGTTCCCAAAAGCTCACAGAATGCCCCCACACACTTTCTTAATTTAACATCAACAGATCTACTTTCTTAATCTGTAGGGCATTACCAAAAAAACCCGCACTTATCTTCAAAGTGCTTATCCACTTGAAATTTCACTTGCCAAAATAGTTCCCTGCTCTCAGTACGGAATACCATGCAGAACAAAACAGATCAAACCAGTAATTAAGAGTCAGGCTCCCCTTAAGCAGAGAGCTAAAATAGAAACAAAAACATTTAATACAGAAGACTTTTCCCATTAGTTTTTTTGAATTCTTAATTACATTTGAGTCCCAAAAGGTCATTGTATGCTGCCTCCTTGTATGCTACCATCTATTCCAACAGCCTAACATATCAGTAGCCAAATGCCAGGGCAACCTGGAATTGTTTCTAACAATGCTAAAGTTTGACTTACAAAATAAGTTTACTTTTGATGTTATAAGGATTCTTGCAAGGGTTGTTGATGTTCTTCTCTTGCCTCAGAACCTTCTTGAACCTCCTAGTGCTTTTTTGTGGCCATAATTAAACATGAATGGTAATGTTGAAGTGATGTTGTAGCCATGATAGCCCAGCAAATATGTGAGGTGCAAGAATTTTTGTGGATGACATCTTTTACTGGACCAGCTGTATGGCTAGGATAGACTTAGACATATTTTCTGGTATCACAGAGACCTGAGGAAGGGTACTGTGATACCTAAAAGATTGTCTAAATCTATCCAAAGCATGTAGCTGGTCTAATAGGTGTCATACACACAAAATCTTGCCTCTTGCATATTTCTATATGAATTTGCATACAAAAATTATTTATTTTTCAGTTATCAGCAACTATAAAATCCTTTGTTTCTACATTTTTATTTTTAAAAGTTTGATGTAAGCAGTTTATATTAATTGTATAAAGAAGTTCTGTTTCTAAAATGTAAAGTTATTTTAGGTCAAATGATGAATCTCTGCTATCTTACCTAGGAGGGCTTATAATCTTCACAACATCAAGCGATTAAAGTTCTCAGAAGATATGTGTTTAACTGGCATCAACTATATGGTTCATGCCAGCATAGCGGCCTTGTAAATGAAGCAAGGCTGACCTCTGTGTGATTACAAGCAAAATCTCTAGTCAGGTATTTTGGAGTCATGCAGACACAGAAGTATATTTTCTGAATAACATTATTTGCAAACAAGCTTTTCTGATAGAGTTAAAACTGGAAAGATACTGGACAAAATTCTCATCTGAAAAAAAATAAGATCAGCACAGGAATGGGGAAGTGTAACAGGTTGCCATCCCCAGCAGCACTCTAGCAGCCTGTGAGGGGCACCCTTGAAGTCCTTTAATACTCACTCCTGCATTTTGTCCTGTATCCATCCTGCCATTACTCTCCTGCCATGCCTTGATGTAAATATTGTTTAGTTGTTCTTACAACCAGGACACTACCTATTGTATGCCCCGAGGACTAGGGCTGTCCTTGCATGCTCCAACTACCCATACACATGCCCCACACTTCGCAGATGCTGTTTGTACTTCTGTGTTGGGGTTCTCAGCCACCATGGGCTTCTCAGTTCTGTCTTTTTCTAGCGAGGCCTACCAGTCTGAACCCACCAGGTAGGGTTTGACTCTGAGGCTCTAGTTCTTTAATACTCTCTGGGCCCATGGCCCTCCTTTTGTGTTCACTATGGCACCAGATCATCTGGCACCCCCCCCCCCCACACACACACACTTCATACTGCACTCCTGGGCATCGAGTTGTTGGGCCTTCTGCCTCCTCAGGCTTGAGCCCTTCATTATAGCTCAGGCTACTAGCCTAGATCCTAGCTTCAAAGTCCTATTTTCCTGCATCCAGCTCTGGGCCCCTGGCCCTTTACAGCCGCATCCACTAGTGGACTGGGTACTTTGGCCTTTTATGACTGCACCCCAAGGCACTAATGAGGTCTCCTCCTCCCCTACAGCCTCAACCAAAAGCCACCAGATTACCAATCAAAAACAGGCAGTAAGCCCATATGCTATAACCAAAATAAAGTTAAAGAAGGCAGTCTGCCAGCTCACCTTTCCCATGGCTCTGTGCTTCTGCTTCCCACCATCTGCTGTGCTCCTTCTGGTGGGGCTGTGGCAGCTTCTCTGGGGGTCATCAGGAGTCTACCCCCTCTGCAGCCAAACCCTTTTTAGCCAACTCAGGCCAGGGTTTTTATACTTCTTGCCTGCCCCCTTCTGGTCACCTGACTGACCAGCAATGCTCAGCTTTTAACCCCTACTCTGCTAGTAGGTGGTGCCCGGAAAGTTCTGGTCTTAAAGGGGCCAGCCTGCTTTCTGGTAACAGGGCTAGAGTTCCCTGTTATACACCCTGCCCCTCTTCTCTTTTGTCCAGGGCCTTTCCTTCCCCTCCAAACCTTCTTATTATTATTATTGTCATGAGAAGAAGTTGGCACTTACATTCTTGGTCCCTGGGCAATGCTCTACCACAAAACAGTATGGCTGAAGACTAAGGGCCCGCCTCATTAGCCTAGCATTATCCGTCTTCATGCTTTGTAGCCATTCCAGTGGTACATGGTCCATGATTAGCATGAGCTTTCTTCCTAACAAATAATACCGGAGTGTTTCTGTGGCCCATTTGATCACCAAACACTCTTTCCCTATTGTAGCATAATTCCTTTCAGGTGGGTGAAATTTTCTACTTATATACACTATCAGACGTTCTTCCCTTTCCTCCATTTGGACCAACACTGCCCCAGTAACCATGCTTGATGCATCTGTCTGTACCAAAAAGGGTTTATTGAAATCTGACTTACATAGCAGTGGCTGCACACAGAGTGTGTCCTTCACCTCTTGGAATGCTCTTTTTGTCTCTAGTGTCCATCTCACTTTTGTTGGGGCTCCAGCCCTTACCATCTCAGTTAAGGGCACCACTAAGTCTGCAAAGTGAGTCTGTAAACATTTTCTATAATAAATTTGCCAGTCCCATGAAAGCCCTCACTTGTTTCTTTGTTTGGGGAGCTTTATTCTTCCTTAGTGCCTCCACTTTATCCAGCAGTGGTCACACTTTACTGCTTCCTACCTGAAACCCGAGGTACCTTGTTTCCTCCTTCCCAGTTGTGTGCTTCTTTGGCTTGGTGGTTAGCCCCACCTTCCTTAGGTCCTGCGATATCCCTCACAGAGCTGTTAAATGTCTAGACTAGTCTGCAATATACATGATAATATAATCTATATAAGCCCTGCCCCCCCTGTGAGGAGCTAAGACTCTGTCCATAAGCTACTGAAATGTATCAGTGGCTCCATGGAATCCAAAAGGCATGTGTTGGAATTGAAATAGACCCCAAGGTGTGGCAAATGCTGTCTTTTCTCACAGTTTCTAGGGTTGGAAGGGACCTGAGCAGATCGAGTCCGACCCCCTGCCATGGCAGGAAAGAGTACTGGGGTCAAACGACCCCAGCAATGTGTACATCTAGTCTCCTCTTAAAGATCCCCAGGGTAGAAGCCAGCACCACTTCTCTTGGAAGTTGGTTCCAGACCCTAGCTGCCCTGACCATGAAGTAGCATCTCCTGATATCTAGCCTGAATCTACCCTCTGCCAGCTTGTGACTGTTATTCCTAGTCACTCCTGGTAGTGCACTGGGGAACAGGGACTTCCCCAGTGGCTGCTGGTCCCCTCTGACTAGTTTGTAACAGGCCAATAGATCTCCCCTCAGCCTTCTCTTGTGGATGCTGAACAGGTTCAGGTCCCATAAGCTCTCCTTGTAGGGGCTGCCCTAATGCCCCCTGATCATGTGAGTGGCCCTCCTCTGGACCCTCTCCATGTTGTCCACACCCTCTTGAAGTGCAGTGCCCAGAATTGGAAGCAGTACTCCAGCTGCGGCCTGACCAGTGCTGCATAGAGGGGGAGGATCACCTCCTTGGATCTGCTTGAGATGCATCTGTGGACGCATGACAAGGTACAGTTGGCCTTCCTGACTGCATCCCCACACTGCCGGCCCATGTTCATCTTAGAGTCAATGATGACTCTAACATCCTTTTCTGCCTCTGTACTGACGAGAAGGGAGTTCTCCAACCTGTAGGTATGGTGCCGGTTGTTCCTGCCCAGGTGCATCACTTGTTGATGTTGCCTCCCATCCTATTCTCATCCGCCCACCCCTGTAACCTGTCTAGTTCTGATTGCAGCCTATTCCTCCCTTCTAGAGTGCCCATATCCCCCCCACATCTTAATGTCATCAGCAAATTTGAACAGGGTACTATTTACCCCCTCATCTAAGTCACTGATGAAGATGTTGAACAGTGCGGGCCCGAGGACCGAGCCCTGCGAAACTCCACTGCCCACATCCCTCCAGGTCGAAAATGACCCATCCACTACCAGTCTCTGGGTGCGGCCCTCCAGCCAGTTGGTGACCCATTTGTGTGTGTGTCGACACCACAGTCCCCCAGTTTGTTAATGAGAATGGGGTGAGAGACAGTGTCGAAGACCTTCCAAAAGTTGAGGAAGACTATGTCTACTGCTACCCCTGCATCTAAGGATTTGGTGATCTGGTCATAGAAGGCCACAAGGTTGGTCTGACAGGAACTGCCACTGATGAACCCATGTTGATTGCCCCTAAGCATAATCTCCCCTGCTGGCCTCTCATGGATATGCACCAGAATAATTTTCTCAAAAAGCTTGCCCAGGATTGAAGTAAGACTAACTGGCCTATAGTTTCCTGGGTCCTCCTTCCTCCCCTTTTGAAGATGGGAACCACATTGGCCCTCTTCCAGTCCTCTGGCACCACACCAGACCACCATGAGTGCTCATAAAGCCATGCCACGGGTCCCACAATGACCTCAGCCAATTCTCTCAGTACTCTAGGGTGGAGATCGTCCGGACCACCTAATTTGAATACATTCTTGCTGCTTGGGTGCTAGTGAGACCTGCCAATAGCCTTTAATTAGGTCCAAAGTGGAGAGATAGCTGGCTTGCCCAATATTCTCCACCGTTTTGTCCACTATTGATGTTGGATAGGCATCAAACTTAGCCACCACATTCACTTTCCAGAAATCAATACAGAATTGAATTTTCCCATCTGGCTTTGGTACTACCACGATGGGGCTGTGCCAGTCACTTTGGGATTCTTGTATTATGCCTTTCTCTAACATCATCTTGATGTCATCTCTTATCTGCCCCTGGAGTTATTGTGGGATCTGCCTCCAGTTTTCACAGATCACCTGGTCTGGGAGGGTCTTTATTGAATGCATCACACCCTAAAATTCCCTGGGGCCCTCTTGGAACACATCTCCGTACTCCTTCACTAGCTCCACTGCCTGGTGCCTCTGTTCCTCAGATAGTTGTGGAGCCAGTTCCATGTCACTTCTCCCATCCCCTTCCTCCATGGAGGGTCCCAATTCTGGTTCTTCAGGTTGAGGGACCAGATATAGGCACTCTGGCTCTTGCCATGGCTTCAGCATGTTAATATGGTATACTTGCTTTTTTCTTTTTCCTGTTGGGCTGGTGCACTTCATAATCTACAGGTCCCACTTGGCGTATAATTTCCTAGGGTCCCTGCCATCATGCAAGTAACTTACTTCCTTGGTCCGGTAAGAGAACCAACATGCATTCTTCCAACTCAAATTTCCTTTCTCTGGCTCCTCTATTGTAATAGGTTGCTTGTTGCCTTTGGGCTTCCCTAAGATTTCCTAAAGCCTCTCTCCATGCCACCTCTAGGCACTCCCTCAATTGTATCACATATTGAACAAGGTTCTTGTCTTTACTTCGTTGCTCTTCCCAACTTCATTTAATCAAATCAAGGATGCCTTGTGGTTGCCATACATATAATAGTTTGAAGGGGGAAAACCCTGTTGAGGCTTGGGGTGTCTCTCTTACTGCAAATACCAAAGTTGGTAAAAGTCGATCCCATTTCTGCAGGCTCTATACCATGAACTTCTCCAACAGCTGTTTCAACATCTGGTTAAATCACTCCACTAGCCTGACAGTTTATGGATGATATACTGAGGTCTTTAGCTGTTTAATTCCCAATGTTTTGCTCATTTCCTTGAACACGTGAGATGTAAGATCCATTCCTTGATTGGTCAGCAATTCTTTGGGGATCCCAACCCAGGAGAATATTTCTAATAACTCATCTTCCACCTCCAGGGTGGATACCCTCCATGTGGGCATGGCCTTTGGGTACCTCGTTGCATAGTCCAAGAGGACCAGAATATATTGGTGTCCAGCACTACTTCTTAACAGTGACACCACAATATTCACCACCACATGCTGAAAGGGAACTTCTACCAAGGGCAGCAGCACCAATGGAGCTTTTGAAGGATGATTAGGGTTTACTTTTTGACATGTCAGACATCACACGCAGTAATTTGCTACTTCCTGTATTAATCCCAGCCAAAAAAATCTTTCCCAAATGTGGACTTCTGTTTGGTCTCTCCCTAAATGTCTTTATAATGATGAAATGGAAAATATGCATATCTAATATATGACATAATATATTAATAATACAATAGGACAGGTTTATGTTATAAAATTCTATAATCCACATATGGAGGCTGAGTATATCAGTCAACACAGGATTAATAAAGTCAATCATCTTATGTGGACTACACCTATAAGAGGTGTCAGCCTTGGAAGAAAGAGCTTAAATAAAGAAAATAGCTCAGTTGTTTACAAATGACTGTAGATAGTCATCTACAGCTTTTTGGTAATGAACAAGGAACTGGGTTTTCCGTTTGTTGCAGAAAAACACAAATTTTCTCATTTGAAGGAGAAAAACATGGATTTTCCTTTTTAAAGGAGAAAACCACAGGAAAATGCAGATTTCCCCTTGGAGGCTGCTAGCCTTCTAGCCTGCAAGGAGCTTCTTGACACTGTGGGAAGCAGGGGAAGGGTGACTGGACACAGAAAGTCCTGTGTGTATACATGTACATACACACACATGGCCAGAATATAGCCAGACAGGTTTGTGAGATCGGCAATTAAATACAAGTAAGTCTATGGGGGTGGGGATTGGAGGTCCAGGGCTTGGGGACTGTCCACAGGGCTGGGAGAGTTGGGATATGATTCTGTGTGTGTGTGTGTGTGTGTGTGTCAGGGGTGTGCAGAGGGATTGGGTATATGAGGGAGGGTGGGTGCCCGATGGCACTGAGGGAACATGTCCTGGTGCTGGGGCTGGGGTTGCAGCTGTAACAGGGAATGCAGGCAAGGGGGAAGCACCTGCCCCTCCAGTTGGGGAAGGAGGTGGTGGTGGGGCCTTTCAGGGGAGGCAGGAAGCTGCATGGCTGGCCAGCAGTGCTGGGTCCAGTGCCCATGCTCAAAGAGCATGGGAGCCAGGAGATGCTTCCCAGTGAACACCATGGCTAGGCCACCTGGTGCGGTGCAGGGCCCCAGCCCAGGGCAGGGAGAGACCTCCCCTTCTTCTCCTCCTTTTAGCTTGCATTGGGGCTGGACTTGCTCCACTACTGCCCACATGACTTGGAGCTGCTGTAGCCACTGCACTCTATCCCAGGTGGGTTGGGACAGCTGAGGGCCCCCAGGCTTTGGGGGCAGGTAGCTGTAAGCCAGGAATGGGAGGCACCAGGGGTGTGTGAGACTGGGTCAGGACTGCGGGGCACCAGCAAGGCTGGGGGGGAGGGGTTGGGAGTGAGGGGCACCAGCAGGGATGGAGGGCTGCAGGTTGGGAGTAAAGGGAACCAACATGGCCTGAGGGGCAGGGGACTGTGGTTTGGGAGTGAGGGGCACTGGCAAGGATAGGGGGCTACAGGTTGGACATGAGGGGCACCAGCATGGCCCAGGGAGGTGTGGGGAACTGTGGCTTGGGAGTGAGGGGCAATGGCATGGGCAGGGGAAGGAAATTGGCTTATCAGGGCTGCTGAGCACCACAAAACTGTGAGGGGACAGCTGCAGCTGGACCTGGTGCTTGAAGGTGGCTAGGGGAGCTCTGATTTTTCCATGATAAAAAAAACACCAAAATCAAACAACAAAATATATAAGTATTTAGAATTTAGTTTATTATAATGATTAAGGCACTGGTAGCCTTCCAGAATTGCTTTAAAATTGTAAATGTATCAATAAAACTTTGTGTTAAATTGATACGTGCACACATAGATATATGTATATCTATAGATACACATATATAGTGGTATTTCATCTTAATCATGAAAAAACACGGAGTTTGTGGTTTTAATCAGAGAATTTGGGACTTTTATCAGAAAATTTGAAATTTTTAAACAGAGAAGACCAGGATCCCTAGTAATGAATGATCTTTTCTTGTGACTACTGCCCGTTACTCCTCATTCTTTGAGAATGAAGGGCACAACACTAAATGTAGGAACAGAGATGATCTGAGCAGGGTGTGGGGCATGGGGCAAATCAGCCTATGTTGGGCCCCACCCCGAGATGCGAGCAAACTGGCAGCAGATTCAGCGGCAGCAGGGGGTGGGGGTGGTGAGTGGCCAGACACACTGGATTCAGCAGCGGGGGGGCAGGTGCTGAGTGGCTGGACATGAAGCCAGCAGCAGCATGGAGTTGCAGTGCTGCTCCACCCACGCTTGCGGGGGCCCCCCAAAGCACAGGGTGGTTGCCCTGATTCATTCCTGCCCCCTCCCCAGGGACAGCCCTGTGTAGGGCTATTGAAACAGATTTACCCATAAGCTGACCTAAGAGGGACTGGTAGCAAAAAATAGTCCTACCATGACATTGGTTTGCTCCATTTGATTTTCTGGTTTGTGAACCAGTTGTACAACAACTGTAGTAGTGACAATGTCTGGTTGAGCAAATAGTATCATGTCTATTTCTATGGCCATGGGCTTATTGGAGCCTTACATAACAAGTAGTACCATTTCTCACCACTAATACAAAGACAATGTTACTGCAGATATTTTGAGGTTACCTTATTGGAAACCCATTAAAGCCTCCTGAAGATGGGTAAATATCATGAAAGTTACATGCTTATGGGGCTATACCTGCCTCGTCAGCTATTCTCCTCCCAGATGCAGTGCAAGACCAGAAAGGCCCACCAAGATTTTGACTTGTTGTCCTAGGCGGGGAAGGGAGCAGAGCTGTCCCTGAATTTTTCCAGGTTCCATGTCTGGTGGGAATGTGTGTAACAGGTTATGCAAAGAACAACCTGCTTAAGAAAGATTTAATGAACTGTTATGGATTGAGTCAACTGGCCCATCACATCAGTGAGAGGTGTCAAACTTGGGGTAGGAGCTGTGTGGTGAACCACCAAGGTGTTGCTTACTATGTGAGTGTGAGAAACCACCAGGGCCCTTGAAATACATTGGGAAAAGAATGACAAGTACTCAGGCTTCAAGACTGATTTGGAAGCCTCACTGAATAGTCTAAGATATTTTTATAAAACAACATCCTATTAACATTGATGTGTTCCAGGATTGTGGCCAAAAGTTTAACTGTATCTTAATGATTTTTGGGTCTGCAAGTTTTAGCTGATGACTTTCCATAATTTATAGCTGAGATTTGTTAGCACTTTCTTCAAATGACATGGTAGCTCATCAACAAAACACTACCATGTAATATATATCAGGAAAGAAAGGAATATCTGTAATGCCATAAACTGAATAGATTATTCTGTGTAGGTTGTGGTGGTAAACACAAGGGAATATCAACATGAGAGAGATTGGATTGGGAATATCAATTTGTAATTACGAATGATATTTAATTGAAAAAATTATAGCAGATTAGCTACACCATTACTTTCAGTCATTTTCAAAATCACAACAAAATATATATTAGTGCATTATGCTATCTTATCTCTGTATGTAGTGATTTGTTTAACAGCACTTTGCATAAATTAATGGAAAGTAGGAGAATCTCTACAAGCACAAGGGAATTCACAAGGCAGGGTGATAGGGAATCATTTCCATCCTTACTGTGCTCCCCACAAAGAAAGAAATGAACGGGAACATTAAACTTACTGACGTCAATAAAAATGTTGCAGCAGAAAGAGCACAGTACATGGCCCCAAAATGAAGAGAATTTGTGGACTGAAAAGCCAGAATAACGCTCCATACTTCATTATGATTAGATGGAATATTTTTTTCGTCAAATATTTATGAATGTCCCCTTTTTTCCCCTTTTTTAAACTTTGAGGTCCATGTTTAAGGGAGCATAGTATGGATGAAAATAAAGTGACTCCTTATCATTATGTTTTGTAAGGCTGGAGTTTTAGAAATAGAATGTTGTGTGTATTTCTCTAATTTTAATACAGTTCCTGATATTTAGCATGCAAAAATAGAAAGCTAAACTACAGATCAAGGGTCTACAACCCAGAAAGAAGGAATGGGAAGGAGAGAGTCAGTGGAAAACTATGTCAGATGCATATCATCTGTCTTTATGGAGAATATGTTCAGAAATTCTTATTATCTGAGAAATTCTCTCTCTTTTGGTGGCTCTGATCTCAAATGTCTCAGAAAAAAAATCGTCTTTCCCGCTCTGACCATTCCCCACCCATCTTTAGATATCTGAAGCCAGGGAATATGTCTAGCCCATCTACAGATTCACTATCTCTTTAGAGGGGAACCATACAAGAGACCACCAGATAGATCCCTTCTTAATCCTAAACAGGTTTTCAGAAAGCCATAAAGAGGTCTTGAAATGTGAAAGAACAGCAGAGATTCAGAAGCAATAATTCTGGCCCATATATAAGGGTCTACATCCTTATTTATGTCCTTATTTCCCCTTGATAATATCCTTGACACCTTATTCATTTTTGTCTTACACAGTTTCTTCATTTCTTGAATACTCACCCTTGATTTTTCATTGGGACTTAGGCATCCATCCAGGCAATACATAGCTAAGAAGTCAATGAGAAATAGAAAGAAGAACTTCTAAATGGAAGATGATGAACTGTGGGGAAGAAAGTAAGCCATTAAGGATCTGGTGGATTTGAGGTAATGTGTGAAATCGAAGGTAAGGACCTACACATCAGAGTAAAGACATCCAAATCAGAGGTAAAGACAATTGCAGCTCAGGAAATAACAAAACTGAACATGCTAGAAGGAACAGAGTTCATCAGAGTAACGAGTGTTAGAAGAATGTATGTAGAATATTTGGTAAGTTATTCTCAACATCACTACAATCAAGCTCTTTATCTTCCCTCAAGCTTCTTCCCATTTTTTCATCACCATAAATAACACTACCATCTCCCAGTCACTCAACTTCATAATCTAAAAGTCATTTTCTTTCTCTCTCTCTCTCACTGGGGCTTGTCAAGATCTTTTTATGTATATATTTCAAATATGAAACATCTTAGATTTTGAATAGTACATATTACTAAACCTTTTTATTCAAGGTCATATCTTCTGATATCTATTCTCCTACTTCCCAGTCATTTTTATGCCATCAAGTTTATTTAAAATGAAAAATATATATCTTCTGTTACATAGATTGTACAGTGCCCAGTACAAAAGAGACCTGATCATTGAGCTGGGTTTCTAAGCCATCCTGTAAAATAAACAATATGAATAATAATCTCAGCTACAAATATCCCCACCCAAGCAATCTGATAGCATTAGTGTGAATATCTTTGTAACATAAAAATGCATTATTTTTATCTTCCTTATTTCTTCCAGTAAAGCAAATTGTATGTTGAATGTAAGTGGATTGTATATCACCATAATTTTAACTAATACTATTAGTTCAGTGTGAAATGTTAATTGCTTACATTACTAACAAAATGATGATTGCAGAAATTGCAAATTCATATTTTACACGTTGCAAATTAGTAGGAAATAGCATTTTGCCATGAATAAGAAGCAATGATTACTTTTGGAAATATGCTGTTCTTTTACAAAATCATTGGGCACATCTACACATGCGCATTTACTGTGCGGAAACCAAAATTACTATGGAGTATTGGCATGCATCTACACATGCATGCCTGTACTGTGAAATAAATATGGCAATATATGCCAACTTGAGTGTAAATTTGCACTCAAATTTGATTCAGGTATCAAATTTATGCCTGATTTATTACTGCATGATTCAGGTATCAAATTTATGCCTGATTTATTACTGCACAATAATGCACATGTAGACATCTTACTGCACAGTAACGTTGTATATGTGGCCTGACTTGGAAGTAACTTTAGTCCCAAGTCAGGCCACATACAACGTAATGTACTTTAACGCCTGCACATGTAGATGCCAGCCTATTCCTGCTTACTGAGCAGTAAATTTTAGCTGTTGTAAACGCATGTTTAGATATGCCCATTTAGTACCAAACATGAATAGTTTCTCCTGGCACCTGCTCTCTTTCCTTCCACTGCTCTCTTTCCTTACACTGGGGGAGAGATTTCGTTTAAAAGAACAGGGTAAGCAGTTGACTTAAGAGGATCCAAAAAGAAGGTGGTCTTAGAAAAAGTTTTAAAGATGGAATTCTGTTCCTGGGTCGGTTAGTTTCAGTTTCAGAATGAAAAGTTTGTTTATGAAAACAAATTGCTCTGCTTTTCATGTTAAATGATTTGGTTGGTCTCAGTCCTGTCACTAATGGACTAATGTCAACATCACCCAACCCATCACTGCAATAGGCATTAAGAGCCAGACCAAGTTTGGACATTAGAGTGCACATATTTATACACTGAAACACACAAAATGTAATCCAGATGGGTCCCAAATCCAGGTATAATCACTAAGCTACAGTGTTATGTTCCCTCTCTCTTGCTCTTCTTTGAGTCCCACAGCTCCTACATTTTTGGTTGACCATTGACCGACTAGCAAGCTGCACCTCCAACCTCTTCTATAGCCTAGTGGTATATTATCTTAGGAAGTGGGACTTCTATATTTGAATCTCTTCATATTGAGGAGGCCTTGGAAAATCCAGCTCTCACATGAGGCTATTAAACTAAAATTAGACATCATTACTATCATGTTTCTAGATTGAACTTTCTGCTATTAGTATGAGCTAGGTGTGCTCCAAACATGTCTGAAGAATGATATCCTACTAAGGATGTGCATGTCTCCTCAGTACCATCTGGACTGTAAAAGAATTTTGGGTGAAGTCTGGCACTCAGATAATCAAATTGCATCATTTCTACACAGAAGCCGAAGTGTAAGAGTTGAGGAAATTTTTCAGGCCAAAATAAAGGTATCATCTGAACCTAAGCACCTGCTGAGTTTTGTGGCTTGTAGAACAGGATCAATCTGGATTGCTCTTTGGAAATCTGCCACCTAATTCTTCCTATGTCACATTTAAGCTCCTGTGGGACCAATTTGGATCTTAATTCTTTGCTGGAAATTTCTGCACAGAAACCAAAGACTAAAGAGCATGCAAACTGAAGTTCTTCAAACCAGGCCCTGCTTTTGCCTAGAACACAGTAATTTGGAGGATTCAAAGGAAGAGTTTGTAGCTTTCTAGACTTATTTTTAGAACTAAGACAGTGGGAGTGGTAGAGGCAGTCTAATTTAGAAAACATTTTTAAATGCTAGCAGGTCCTAATTCTGACTATCAAAATATTCAAATATTTAGATGTGAAACAACTAGAGCATTTTCAGTGAAGCAAGAGTTCTAGTCATAGTCTTCTGATGTTAATCCTGGAAAAAGGTACATGAAACCTGATTCCTTTGCAGTTTCCCATTAATTTGAGGTCTGTATGAGGACATTTATGTTTTTTAGATGCTTACATTGGACTGGATTACTGCTAAACTGAGCTGCCAATGTCCAGTTACCAGGAAACAGCTTTGAGGGAATTTCTGAAAAAAAGTAATGACCAGATTAAGGAAAAGGAACATTAGAACAATTTTATAAACTTGATTTTGATCTCACTCACATATGACCAATGTAATACCATAGATTTTGAAGGCATCACCTGACTTCAAGTATATGAGTGAATAAAATCCACTATAATAAATACCTTGACGTGCTCATTTGTCAATTTTTACAAAAAACTTGAGTAATAATAATCACACCCAGGCATCTATAGAAGACTAATGCAATGATGCTATTTTTCTGCTCGTCTTTTTTTCAACAAATATAGAATTACACTAGTCAGAATTTTAAATGTAAGGCTTTGTGTTTTTTCTGATTAAAACATCAATAAAATATTATGGAAAAATAAATTGGAAAAGATAACAAGAAGAATGATATTTGTTCTTTGAAGTTTAGCAGGCAAATAAATAAAATTAAAACCTAATCCCTCCCAGGCAACTTGGTAATGGAAACTTCAAAAATACAAGACACATATAGAGTCTAACATGTCTTTTTATTTAAAAATGGAAAAAAATGCTTAATGGGCTCATTAAAAGAGGGAGTGGGATACAACTGTAGTTAAAAGGTGATTTAGGACATGGTGGAATGCCTTTTATGCAGAGATCCTCCTTGTCGGCAAGGAAGCATTCTAGGCAGGTGGGCTAGGATTTTTGAGCAGACTGACCAGAACTGTTGTGGGGACTTCTAAAAACACTTAATTTGGTTCTACAAGACTTAAAATAGCTTATTGTTGTCAGAGCAAAATTTTGAGCATATGCTGCCAGCACAGAAGAGCTGGACTGACATGCGCGGTTTGACTCTGTGAGTGGAAAGTTCCAGGGCTCACCCAGCCCCTGCCCCCTGGGTGACCTGCGGACCTGTCAATCATTGTTGACCTACTTTCCCCACAGACGCATGCTCAGATTGTGTCAGCTTCTGGCTGAGAGCATGCTCAGTCAGAACCTGACATGAGGTAATCTGACTAGAAATTTCTCTGTGGAGAGCGTTTTGATTGGCCACTAAATTCATATAAAAATTCAGTAAGCCCCTCCCTCGGGGGGGAGATCGTGTGGACTGGAGACAGAGGCTGCTGCTGCAGGGACTGTCTCTCAGTCAGGCTCTTGGACCTATAGATCTCCTCTCTGGCCTCCGTTGCTGGTTGTCTTTTGTATTAATCGTTACGTACGTTCTGACTACGCTTGCCTGGCTTCTGACTTACCTTCTTATTGACTAACGGCTATGATTTTGGATCACCCTTTGGACTCTGTTATAACCCGGTTCCGGATCATCGACCTTGGCTTCCTTCACTGATTACAGCTCAGCTCACTCCACTGACCTGACATCTCCGCTGCATCACCTCCTGGCTTCCGACCTCGGCTTTCTTCGACCACTAGATTGTCCATCACCTTGGACTGGCGTCACGCGGTTCATCGTTCACATGTTACAGTTTTTGTTTTGTTGTTTGTATTATCCATTTAATGAGCTGTTGACCAGCCCTGGGACTAGGTCTTCGGACTGAACCTTGTGGGCCAACAGACCCCTTTGTTGTTTACTGTTGTTCGTTCCTAACTGTAACTGAAGACTTCTCTGCCTACACCAAAAGCGTAAGTCAAAATAAATCCATCTGTTCTTTCAATCTGCTCTGAGTCCCTATCTCCCAACTCTACGCCATTAATCCCACCTGTCCATATCTGATTGCCACCCCGGCCCACCGTGACCTTGTGGCCCGATCCATTCAGTTCGGTTTTCCCTGACAATTGTAAACAGGATAACATATGAGTGGATATGATTATAGTCTGAAGGAGAGTAAATGTTTCCCTGAAAGGATTTTGGAAGAAAAGCT
>NC_143398.1:48600394-48667894 GCF_052110815.1 Crocodylus siamensis | reverse complement strand
TGTCTGCTAGGTGAGTGCCCAAACAAATACATTCTAGGCTTATGCGGGTTTGCTCTCTCTGTTTCTCTCCTCCTCTCCTGGCCCAAAGTGGCACAGGTGCAAGAAGAGACATGAAGATATTCTCCACCCCTTGTCAAAGTACTCCATATCTCAGGAGTTAGGGTACCCCCCTAGGAGGTGGAGTATGTGTGTTTCTACCCCATTAGGTAGAAAAGGAAATTGAATCTGGGTCTCTTATATTTCTTGGGTAAGCTATATAATATATAACAGGGGTGTCAAAGATACATCTTATGGAACAGATACAGCCCACAGAGCCACATCATCCAGCCCTGAGTGCTGGCTGCACACAGAGCCAGTCCAGGACCCTGCCACATGCTGGATCTAGTGCCACTCTGGCCAGTCTGGGACTGTGCTGGTTTGCCTGGTTCAGGATGAGCCGCATGCAATGCCTGTTCCAGCCAATCTGGGGTGGGCACCATGTGCCATATAGCCCCAAACTGGCCAGAGTAGGCACTGGATCTGGTATATGGGGGTGTGTGCTCTGTGGCTCCCCCACGTACTTGATCCAGCACCAACTCTGGCCAGTCCAAAACTGTACTGCACATGGCATTCACACTAGCCAGTCCAGGACAGTACTTGCCCTGGACCATCAGCAGCGAGCACCATGTCCTAATCTAGCCAGAATGGGCACCACATGTGGCACAGTCCTAAACTGGCTGGAGTAAGCACCATGGGTACTGGATCTGGCATATGGGGTGGGCTGGGGGCATACATGGGCCTGATCTGGCCTGTGGGGCTAGCCTAGCACCGTTCAACCGGCCCATGGATCAGTCCCAGAGTTACACACCCTGATACATAATAGCGCCCTGAACAAGTTAGTCTATTAGGTGCTACCCTGCCCCACCTTTTGCCTAACTTCAAACTAATGTAGCTAACTACCCCTCTCTACTATATTGTATGTGTATATAATGTATAAATGGATAAGAAGGGACCATCATTATTTTAAAAGAGTCAGCTCGGCTCAATTCTTTGAAGGAAAAGCCATAGGTGTTAATCATCTGGCATGGTTCCATGCTCTTGATCCTGAGGGGATGGATATCCCTCCTTATATTTCAGATTCAGACATCTGGGGGCTAGTATTTAAGATTCAGGCCTCGCTTACTTTAGGTGACCACATACTGAGTGTGCTGGCATTAGACTTCTCTGCCTAAAATCCGTGTGCAGCATGTTGGTTGTTTTGGATCTCGTTCAAAACTGCTTTCCCTGTGTACTGTATATGGAGTATAAACACATAATACAGATTCTGGATTCCACTTGCAGAGGTCAAGAACCTAAAAGTTAGATACTGTAGCGTTAGGTGCTGAAATCCTTTGTTGGATTTTGGGCTCCTGTGATATTTCCTCCACTGAGAAAAGTAGGAGGGGAGGATCTGGCAAGTTTGTGAAGGGACCAAGTCTCACTTAGGCTGTAGTAAACTCTTGCCATGACTCAGAACTGAGCTAAGGAGCAAGAAAGGGATACAATTTATCCCCTTAGAATATTAGTCATTGGAATCACAAAATGATGAGTTTGTCTCACACATTTAAAGGCCATTGTGGCTTGAACTCTCTAGCCTTAGTAAGGCACCTTAGAAGAAGAGACATACAGCCACATAAGAAAGAATGCAGGAGGCAAGAGAAGTAGACATGAAATCCAAACAGTTTTGTAACTTGTTAGGATACAGTAAGCATTATATGCTTATTTCTTTTGTCAAGGTGAGCTAAATTCTTTTTTGGCCAGGTTAATAATAGAAAACTGAAGATTAAATGTGTTCTAAGGTAATACATTGCTGTATGTTTTGGTAATACAAATAAGAAAGATAATGTATATTCTACATGTACTATTAAATAACAGGAGAAAGATGATGAAAGATGTGCAAACACTTTCAGTTCTTATTTAAAATGGGTTCACATATTTGTAGTGTTAGGACTGGTTTCTGTACATCATAGCCCTTTTAGTTTAAAAAAATTGGCTTAAGCAAACGCTACTTTCCCATTGTCAAGTTTTGCTGTGAATCCATAGATGAAAGTTCATATTATTGCATGGGTTTGCATGGACTTGCTCATTTGACAGCATTAGAAGTAGGATTACTAGCTATATTTTTCAGACTTGACATTCACCTTCAACTTGCAGCTGAAATACAGAAGCAGGAAAAGTCCACCAAACAAGCTTTGATCAGGAATTTGCGGACACTAAATGTGTTCTAATAAACCACTGCTGGTTCACATAACCAGCCTTCACTCAGATAAGTCATTTTGTGGTTTAAGCAAGCATTTCTCATCCCTCCACTCAGGATGTAGTTCCCAGATTAATGGCTGAAGCTTCAGCAGCTTGGACAGCCTGTGTTCCCTGAACAATTGGACCACCAAACAAGGGCTTCTTCACTGTATTCTCACATCAATGAGACACTCAAAGGAGTTCCAGATTACTCCTATATTGAACTCAACTCACAAGAGCTCACTCTGAGTTGTAGACATTTATCTGACATGACTGATAAATTTGGGCAATTATTCTCCCTGGAGATCCACCATGGTCTTTGCAACTGTAGATCAATTGAATAACATAAGACAGTGTGCATGGATAGCTGGAAGAGTCAGTAAAGTAAAAGTAGTTTAAAAGCTCTTCAGTCAGCTGGCAGCTATGTATGCAGCTGGCTTCAGCTTTGGTTAGACAGGTATCTGCACTCCTCAATACACATATATGCAAGGGTAAGCTTTGAGTTCCAAAACTGTGTGTACAAAAAATAAACCCATACAATTTTTGTGCACAACTTGTGTTATAATAACTACACACATGTACAATCAGGTGTCTAACTGTTTATTTGCTCACATAGTTATCATATATGCACATTTATTCTAATTCTCCTAGCCATTGAGTGAACAACACAGTTGTTCCTTATCCCTCAGGAAGAATATGTATGGAACATTTCATCTAGTGCCTCAGGCTATATCTCATCCATTTCAACAGGGGTCTCAAAATAATAGCAGCAACTTGAAAACCACTATTGACATTAGAAGGGGAAGGCTCAATGAGGACTAAGCTCTGGCTTTTGGAAAGCCCATGGTTCCTCTCTGACACCCAGTCTGCAGATTTTCCATATACAGTTTGGGATTTGTAGCTATAGAGGCAAAAATGAAAAACTGAGAAGTTCCTTCATTTTTCATCTGTGGTTATCTGAAGTCTCTTCTTGATGGTTACAGGTAGCAGCTGAAGCTTGGGGGACTGGTGTCACAGGAGGTAGTGTCTGTACACAACACCTTGTCCAAAAAAAGTGGAACATTTCTCTCCTGGTACCTGAGAGCTTAGAAGGGAAGACTGAATGGCTACATGATGCAAGAACAGCTGCCTACTACCCTTTGCCCTTCTTGTTGGCCATGGGTGCAAGTGTGGGTGAGTGGACGTCAGTCTGGGGATGAGAAAATCATCTCTGTGGCAAATAACCTGCATCTGTTTTTTCTGTTTTCTTTCTTTCTTTTTTTTTCCTATTGTTTTCTTATGTATTTTATAATTAGGGAGACCGACTTGAGGCCAGTACCCTTTTTTGCTATCTGAAGAACTGCAGAGTTTATTACAGTTGTAAGTCTCAGTTGTCAGGGCTTCTACACACAGGAGCTCACTGTCCACTGTCACTGTCTGTCGCAAGGCAGGCAAAACTGATACCATCACAGTCACTGTCCGTCTCAAGGCAGATAAATCTGATAGCAGGGTTGAAGTCTTGGACTTCAAAAATGCAAATTTCAGCAAGCACAAGTCAGTAGGATAGGGAAGTGCTGCAGAACCAGGGACTGAAGGTGAAAGGTGTGCATGAAGAGTGGTCATTTCTTAAGGACGTGATCCTTGAAGCACAAAGGAAGTCCATTCCCACATGGAGAAAAGGTAGTAGAAGGGCTGGGAAGCCCTCTTGGCTAAACAGGGAAATAATGGGAAACAAATGGAAGTGTGGGGCCATTGCTCAACAACTCAGGACAGCTGATTACCTACACTAAGGAGAAAACTGAGCTCCTGAATGACTACTTTTCACCAGGCCAAGGGGAAAATCATGCCAGATAGGGTACAGAATGAGCAGGGCAGGAATGATTGCCTTCCTACTGTTGCCATAGAACTGGTGTATGATCAATTAAAGAAATTAGACAGGACCAGATGAACTCCATCTGAGACTGCTGAAGGAGCTGGCTGAAGTTATCGTGGAGCCCTGGCAAAGCTTTTTCAAAACTCATGGCACTCCAGAGAGGTCCCTGAGGACTGGAAGAGGGCCAATGTTGTGCCCATCTTCAAGAAGGGGAGGAGGGTAACTATAGGCCAATTAGCCTAACTTCTATTCCAGAGAAAATCCTGGAAAAATTAATTAAGGAGTCTATGGATGATAGGCTTGCAGAAGGCAGGATTCTGAATGACAGCCAGCATGGCTTCATTTTGGGCAGGTCTTGTCTTACCAATTTCTTCTCCTTTTATGATCAGGTAACCCGCTACCTGGATGAAAGAGAGGAGGCTAACATTGTATACCATGACTTCCAAAAAGTCTTTGATCTGGTATCCCACAATGTTCTCATGAGATAATTGGAGGATTGTGGGCTTAAGTGCGAGACAAGTGGGTGTGACGCTGACTGCAGGGTAGGACCCAGAGAGTCCTAATGAACAGATCTGTGTCATCCTGGTGAGAAGTGGCCAGTGGTTCTTGGTCCAGTACTTTTTAACATCTTTATCAATGATTTGGATGTGGGGGCGAAGAGCTCACTGGCCAAGTTCATGGATGACACCAAGTTATGGGAGAATATGGTCACACTTGAAGATAGGTTACAGATACAGGTGGATCTAGACAGGCTAGCAAGTTGGGTGAGTCAGAACCAGATGAAGTTCAACACTGAGAAATGTAAAGTGCTCCACCTCGTGTGACCAACCCCCTACACACTTATAGGCTTGGTGGCACCAAATTGACCAGCACCATGAAAGAAAGGGACCTGGGAGTAATAATAGACCACAATATGAATATGAACTGGCAGTGTGACACTGTTGCCAGCAGGGCAAATAATACTCTAGCATTCATCAATCAGTGCATCTCCAGAAAAACCAAGGAAGTGATTCTTCTGCTCTACTTGGCATTGGTGAGACCCCAACTGTAGTACTGCATCCAGTACTGGGCACCACACTTTAACAAAGATGTGGTAAAACTTGAGAGAGTCCAGAGAAGGGCCACCTGTATTATTAGAGACTTGCACAGCAAGCCATACGAGGAAAGGCTGGGGGACCTGGGATTCTTTAGCCTGAGAAAGAGAAGGCTGAGAGGGGACTTGGTAGCAGCTTACCAGTACATCAGGGGAGTACATCAAGGGCTTGGTGAACAACTGTTCACCAGGGAACCCTTGGGAAAAACCGGGAGTAATTGCCACAAACTCCTGGGAGACCATTTCAGGCTCAACATTACTAAAAACTTCTTCACAGTTAGAGTGTCCAGACTGTGGAATAAGCTCCCTCCAGAGGTGGTGCAATTACTTACCGTGGAAATCTTCAAAAGGAGACCAGACAGTCACTTTGCTGGGGTCAAGCTGACTCCCAGTTAACTTTCCTGCCTGCTGTAGGGGGCAAGACTTGATGATCCTCTGAGGTCCCTTCCAGCCTTACAATCTATGAATCTATGAGCACTATCTATGAAGGGCCTTTCTAATTGGTTGGTTACTCATTTGCATGATCTTCTCCTACCTCTATAAAGTTCTTTGTCCGTCTTCCACGTTGGGTCCAACAGCTTCAAGATAAGCAAGCCTGCTGTAAACCCTGACTACTTGGCTCTAAGAAGTTTATGAACTCTACAATGCTGATGTTAGAAAGTCAATATTTGCCCTTTTTTGTGAAGATATGAAGCTGAGGAGGGCTAATACAACCTGCTTAAAAGGGTAACTTCATCCACTCCTGGATGCTTATACAGTTATAGCACTGGATGGGAGGCTGAATTCTACTTGTGGACCCAGTTGTTTGGGGAAATCAGTTTAATATAACACAATGTATATGTATCAAGGTGTAGTGCCAATGTTCCACTGATAACATTATCTTTTAATACCTGCATGTTATGGTGTAATTGTTAGACTATCATGATCCATCTACTTTCCTCAGTTCATCACAGAATTTCCATTGACATTGCTTGCAGACGGAGGACAGTATATTGTTGTGTATCTTTAAACTCCTGCCCTATTCCTGAAAGAGCCACATACACTTACAAAAATATGTCTCCTGGTAAAATAAATACATAGAAAGTATAACTAGATAGAAATGGCATAGTGTTAAATTTGAAGTAAAGATGAAATGTGTTTAAAAATACACAAAAAGGAAAAAAAAACACACTATTTTGGCTCACTGACTGCTAAGTATTAAGTATTCCTTCTTATTTAATACAAATCTTTGCAAATCCTAGTCTACAGTAAGCTTTTAAAATGAAACCATGAATACCACAGACATTTAAAAGATGTTGTTCAGAAAACTGTGCTGGGTAGCTCTTGTGAAAACTTTTGAGTATAAGAACCTCATAATAACAATGAAGATTAGGATAAAAGGTTTTTTTTAATGTTAGCCTTTTGAAGGATAAGGCACAATATATGTTTTGAAAGAAGACTTCATGAAGAGGTTTGTGTGACAGCTGTTTTACATTATCCATATTCTATTTGTATGTCCTTTGGGCCGTCTGATTAAGTGATGCCACTTGTTTTATGTTACAGTTATATCCTTTCACATAAATGGGAGGATACCATGTCTTACAAACCATATCTTTAAATTAAGTTTTATAATTTGAAAATGATAAAATTATGGTAAAGATGCCTATTAGTTTCCTTACAGTATATCTACTAATGAGATAGAAATTAAAAATAAAAATCTGAAACCTTATGTAAACAGAAATAGTTCAAAGGACATAATATTCTATCCAACCATAATTAATTTCATATAATGTTTTTGGTTTATGTAATTTTTACATAATAGTTGTTTTGATTTACTAATGCTAATATCTATTAAAATGAGATTTTTTTTACTAAAAAGTGCTTTTTGAGAGTGACATGACACAAATTGTTAGAGTAGGAGATTCCCAAATTTTCTGTTACTTTCTTCTTTTCTAAGCTTTTTCAAAATTACTTTTCTTAGAGTGTTTGTCTTTATAGATGATAGCCTATTCATAATGGGCCTTCCTTACATTTATAACAACGTTCATAAGGGAGAGCTTATGTAGCTCAGTGAACAGGCAGCTCATTGTAACTCAGTGAAGAGGGTACTCTGTAGTTCTGTCTTCCCAATGGCCTAGCACAGGAGTGGGCAAAATGGCAGATCTGGTCAGCGGTCAGCCTCCATTTCCCAGCAGCCCCTACCCATGTTGTTGTGGATGGTTTCTAGGGAGACCCCAGTACTGGTGGCGCCATACTGATGAGGCCATGGTTTCCATGGAGACAGGTCAGGTGTGCAGCGGGCAGGGAGCTGCTCTGCAACTGGGGCTGGGATCCTGCAGTGGTGACAGTATGGTCTAGAGCTGGGGCAAAGCCAGGATCCACTGCCCGCATGACCCTGCCCGGGGCCTTTGCCTGCCCCTGGCCTAACAAAAACACAAGGGGTTGAGAGTGCACATGGCTCAGGCAACTCAAAAAAAAATCTAAGGCACTTTCCTGAGAAGAGGGAGACCAAGGTTGAAATGCTTTCAAGCTGAACAAGACCTATAAGCCAGGTCTCCCATTTCCTAGGGAAGTTCTCTATACAGTCAGATACTGGGCAGAAATCAGACTTTTCCTGTTCTTGCTCTTCCTCACATCTAAGTAAGTAGTAAATCCTGAATTAACAAAAGTGCCTAAACTGGGGCTGCAGAGAATTCCTAGCTGCTGCCTAGCTAAGAAAGAAAGAGAAGTGGGACTTCAAATACATATCTCTTTTCTGTGCTTCCTATCAGTTGGCCTACGTATCACTGCACTTGGTGTGCTGACACATATCCCATGTGTTTATGTTTATTCATTCAAGGTATAAATACTAGGGCTGTGTGAAGCTTCAGGTGCTGATTCAATTTGGAGGAGATTCAGCCCAATTCAATGGCCGAATCTCTGAATCTGAATTGAATCAGAGGACCAATTAAAAGGTCTGAATTGATTAGGAGGGCTTTGAATCGATCCAGAAAAGGTTTGGAAAGCTTCAGCAATTCGGGCAATCCCTACTGGCTGCAGCAGGGAGCTGGACATGGACTCCAGGCTGCTCAGTAAGGGGTGGGGGAGGGAAAGTTGGAGGAGGGGGGAGGGGACCATGAGGGGACCGGTGCCAGGCCCCATCTCCTGCCTGCTCCCCAAGCCCCCCTGAGCATCCCATGACCCCTGCCTGCTCCCTCAGCATCTCCCCATCACTGCTTCACCTGGCCCCAGCTCCTGGTTGTTTTTAAAAAAGCCCCTACTTACTGGGTGCTGCCAGGCAGGGGTGGTAATCCTTTCTGCCCCCCACTGCCCCACGCTGCATGGGGGGCTCCTCCATGAGCCCCCCAACCCTGTCAACTTTCCCAGCCCACCCATAGCTGTCCCACCCACCTCAGCTCCTGGCCCTTTAAAAAAAACCAAAAACATCCCCAGGCTCACTGGCTCCTGAAGTGGCCTCAGGGCTTCTTGGGGCTCAGGAAAGAGCCCCTCACCCAGTGTGGGGCACTGGGGGGAAGCAGGGATCACCACCTACCAGGCAGAAGCTGGTGAGTGGGGGCTTTTTTCTTTCAAAAAGCCAGGAGCTGGGGCAGCTAGGGCAGCCATTGAGAGCGGGTGGGGGATCGACCCTGTGTGAATTGGAGATTTGGTTGATTCGGCAGTAGCCGAATCTCCGAATCAGATTCAGCCGACTCGATTTGGGACAGTGATTTGAATCACCAAATCGAATCACTGTCCCCCACACCAGCTGAATCCAAAGCGAATACTAGGCATTACGCAAGGCCTAATAAATACCTTTGATTCCTAACTCTGATTTTTTAATTTCAATCCAAGAGGTGCACATCTAAATTTTGGGCAGGATAATTCTTAGAGTCACCTCAGCTAGGAGTTTCTTTATTATTCTGACCACAATCCAATATTCCTTGAACAATGAAAATGTCATTGACTTCTTGTACCAAGATACTATATTGGACTTAGACAGTAATTAGTAAGTGGTCTGCCTGCCATTTGCATATATAAAAATAACATGGGCATTTATATAGGATCTTACATCCTAGAATCTTAACACATTTAAATAATCTTCACTTACAAACACTTCTGTGAAGTACATAGATATGATCAGGACTATTTTATAGACTTGTAAATGAGGCACAGAAAATCACATGGTGAGCCAATGATACAGTGGAAATAGAACTCAGGATGCCCAACCACCAGTCCTTTGTTCTAGAAAAATATCAAAAAAAAAAAAAGATTTGCTATTGTGAAAAATGTTTTGCTGTATACAAATAATAAATGTATCTAAGGGTGAAGCAGTCATGTGATAAGTAGCTTTTATAGCCAAAACATCATTTTAAATCAAGAGAAGAAAACACATATAAAATAGTTTTCATTAGTGAGAAAAAGGGTTTTAAATAGTTATTCCATTTCCCAGTTTTCAAAGGTATTGCATTAAATGAGAAACCACAGTCAGTAGCTCCTGCATTTGCCTGTTTCTGGTGTTAATTATCTTTTGTTTGCCCTTGATAATCCTGAGGTTGGTATGCAGATAATGAAGGCTGCAGAATCATCTCAAAGTGTAAAAAACAATGGCATTGTCAATTCTGCATCACAACACTTTATAAATTATGAATGTTATCCACATTAAGGAGAGTGGTAGACTTTTAAAATTACTTCCATGAATAGATTAAATTACAAGTATTATTACATTTCATTTTATTAAGTGCATCTTAGTAGTTATTAGAGCAAATGAACATGTTCTCTCAATTACATAATAACATTAGAACTAAAAATTATGCATTGACACTCCCAAATGCATAATGTAGCATTGTATATTAATCATCCCAAACAATATTTTTCAGTTTATATGAAGACAGTTATTACCTATTGAACAATAACATTGTTATTGGTGTATTAAGATTCAGTTCAAAGAACTATGTTTTTTGAAAAAGCTTTGAATCCTTTTGGATATTTTAATAATTTTCAGTTCTCAGAAAAATGTAAGAGTCCCTTAATTACTCCCTTTTAATAATCCAATGATTATAAAACAAAGTTATCACATATTACCTTTTAAAATATATTGAATACAAAAATAGAATATGTTCTCAGTATGAGCTAAGATAATATAAAAAGTGGTAGTTTATTTTACTTTTCAGCAAGTGGTAAGTAGCTGCGTAGCTGGTTTTAAAGTTACATTATGCCTATTTTGCGCTTTTTGATGGTCATAATTATATATTTTAATAACATCTAATATCACCTAAAAAAATCCTTTTATGTTCACTGAATGATGTTATGTGTTTTAGGTCAGCACCTAACATGAACAGAAAGAAAAAAGGCCTGATTCTGTTCCTATTGAAATAAAGGGCAAAGCTTCTGTTATGTTGAATGGAGCAGGAATGTGTCACTATAGAAGTATAGTCATGTTAGATACCTCCATAACAATTTGTATGTACAGCAGTATCCTTTTGTATTATCCAATTTGCATTTGGATATATTACATGAACATATTACTGTGACGACACTTAAAAACACTGTAATTTTATTTTTGATAGCTTCATAACTTTACCTCAGTGTCTGCATTATTGCCTGTACTTTATTCTAGTTAGTACTGGCAATGTCTAGGGAACACTACAAATACTGACATAACATTATTTAGTTTTTAAGGTAATTGTCAAGTTTTAAAAATCATTAAAAAACAAAGTTTTCATTTTGTTTAGCAATATTAACAAGTTTCCTTTCTAGACAAGAAGGGAAACATTCTCATTTATTTCAGTTCAATTATTCTGCATGCAGTTTGTATTTAACATAATAGTTGCCAGTATTGTTGTGACATTGTAAAAATGGTGATACATTTTGGACTGTTGTTTTTGGTTGGTATTTATTGACTCATCAGTAGGATAACCCAAATAAATAATAGATGCTTTTGGATTATTTATATTAAGTACAGATCATAGTCAATAAATCTGCTTTAAAGGCAAATACATTAATCTGAATTGATCTCAAAATATTAAAATGCTAAGACATATTTCCTTTATCATATGATTCTTAAACATACATTATGCTGTGCTCGATTCAGGAAGAAGATTATTTAAATGTGCAAAATTAGGTATTCCTAGAGAATATGAGGCAGTGTCTAACTTTTCTACTGAAATATCTTCACATTACCAAAGACAACAGCAGCAAATATACTGTGTCTGCATATTTAATTGTACCACCTATTTTTTAAGAACCAGTTTTAGTCATATTTTCTGTCTTTAGGTTTTGAACAATTCTGGAAGACTGTATTTTTACTAAGGTATTTGAAAGATGCCTGTGCAAATGTATCTAACAGTGAATATTTAGAATCGGCAAACCTTCTAATTGGTCACTTTATGAAAACATTTAGTCATGTGTAATTAAACGCTGTTTATATTAGCAATGCATTGAGTAACATGAAATGACTTGGTGATCCTTTCTGGCCTAATGTTATTAACTAGCAAAGTAAGTTAGCCTCTTTATCACCATTACATCAGATTAAAAATGCATAAGACTAGACATTGACTGGAACTAAAATACATTCAGTTGACAAAATAACCAGCCTTCTTAGCTCCAATTAGTTCTCAATTAAACTATACCAGCAATGGTGTCAGACATACAGCACCACTAAATTATCTTTGAACTTGTCTGATTTCCTTAGTTCTTCTCCTTGTCACTATTAAGAGGGTTTCAGACATGAAAGCGTTAACACTTCCTTTGAAATTACTCCTATTTAAGAAGAAAAATCATATTACTTTCTTAATCTTTCTAATTCTATTCTCATAAGATGATCTTGGATTTGTTCCTTTAGCACTGACTCTTTAGCACAGTCCTGATTTTTGTATTAATGAATTGAGAAGATGACAACAGGCTTTTAGGTAAGTGCTATAAACTCAGCCATATGATTTTGTAGTAAGATACCATGTATAAAGAAGAAATATAATATTTTGTCCATTCTCACATCTATGTTACTTTGAAAGGTAGCTAGTTAGATATTATGTAGGTGGCACACAAAAGATCATGTAGTAGTTTGCAAGCTGCCTTTTGATCATCACAAGAGAAATTTCTACTGGGAAATGAAAGCCAGACATAATTCACTAAAATTACACTGAATGCCCTCTAATCAATACAGATAAATCTAGTGTTTGTTGTTAAATCGATCCTCTCCTTTATAGAGATACACTGTCTTGATTGTTTTAGGGATAATTATTTCACAGGGAATTTTTATGATGATTAGCAGAAACTAGACAACAGTAAACTTGACTCAAGAGTCATTGAATTACTATGGTGCAGAGTTCATTTGTCTCTTCTGGTTTGAAGCTTAGTGATATCAATACTGATTTATATCATTCCATGCAATGATGTTTTCCTGAAAGAAATGGAGTGAAGCTGATTTCATGTCAGAAATGAACAGCCTCTGTGTTTGTTTTTCTTTTATAAAATTGTCAGCTCTTGCCAATATAAATATTCACTGATGCAGACCTTCCCTTCCTGCTTTTATCACTTAGCCTGATTCCTGGACATATATCATATTGAAAAAGTCCAGATAAACTTTAGTGAAATACAAAAATGTTTAGACTAGAAAGACAAAGGTTGAACCAAAGGATTACTTTAAATGGTGTTGCTGAAGTGTTTCTATATGTATTATAATTCAACTAAAATAGCACAGTTTTTAAAAAGTCAGAAGTTTTTCATCTTCATTTCAATTCCATTTGTAAGTTAAGATACTTATATGTTTGCATCACTTCAATGAATTGCACATCACAATTGAATGTAACAATTAAATGTATAACTTGTAGGAAGAGAGAAATGGGGGAAAAACAGTTTTAATGCAATGGAGTAGATTTTAATTGCTCACAGCTCCCTATTTGGAAAGAAATTAAATTGTGGCACATTACTTGGAATATATGTACTGTACTTCATTTTTTGGTCAAGTAATAAAACACACATACTGTACATATGAACGAATAAGTGGATAATAGGTGGAAGGGCTTACACTTCTGCATAATATATTCAGTCATTCAAACTTTTCATTAATAAGGATATGGTGAATTATGTAATTCAATGAACAACCTTACTAAAGTGTCTTTTAATACAGGAATTCAAATTGGCCACAGTTATACTTCGGTGCAAAATGCTATAATTCTCTAATGAATAACATCATAAAAAGTGTTTGTTTTTCTTTAAATTATCATTAAAGCTTAATGTCTAATACAAGGAGTTCCTTTCGTTTAACATCAATTTCAGTAGTATGTAGTTTTAAATGAGCACTTAATATTATTCCTTAACACCTTTTAAAGCAACAAGGAAATACAATTTTTAGCATTTATAAGTAGAAAGCATATTCTGTAATTGCTTATTAGCTGACTCTGCTCTAAAAGTGAGAATTTAGTTTAAATGATCATATCAGGAATATAGCATCCTCTGTATTTATTATTGTTTGTAGTTTTCATTAGGAAAAAATGTACAGCCATACTTAAAATACATTGTTCTGAGATACTGAAAAGAATGGTAAGATCAGCAGCTATTATCTCTTAAAAATAAAAATCTCCATTGTGTTGGATAACCAATTTCATTTACATCTTAAATGTTATCTTTTTACTATAACAATTTATATTTTCTTGGTGGTTACAATGTAACTTTTTTATACTGCTTAGCACTACAAGGAATCTCTCATGTAAAAGAATTCAAATTTATGTTAACTGTAGAGAATTACATCTAAACAGGCCTTAAATGTTGAAACATTACTGGATTGGTATAACCATAATAAATAAAACCTACCAACAAGTAACTTGAATGAGCCCAATAATGACTTCCAATATTGTTAATGGGTAAAAATGTGATATTACTACTTCTCATTGTGATACAGCCATGTTCTTTATAAGCTGTGGTATGGCTATGTATGGTATTGTTGTAACACTGGAATTTATAAAATGTACTCCCATATTTGATGTACTACATTTGACCCGGCACTGTGTACAATAGAAGGCTATAATGTAAATCCTGCTTTAATTGCAATGACACACGTATCAATGAAATTAAAATATATGTAGTTGAATTTGAAAACTGAACATCAGGGGGTAAAAGATACTTCTGCAAGGTGGCTGTATGTTAAAGAAAATCTTACTGTGTATGGTGAGTACACAAATGTTATAAATGTGCATACTACATCCATAAATCATTTCTTTCAGTAGTACGACATTTTATAAAATTTCACTGTACAAATTCACTCAGAATTATTTGTGGAGATGCACATGTCAGTGGTTACTTTTTCTCCTGGAAAAGTGATAAGGCCAGAAGATACGCTTTGAGGTCACAGGCCACAAGTAACCTTATACATATTAACAATTCTGCTATATATCAATGCTCCAAGATTTCAGCAGTCTCTGGAACATTAAACCTTCTGTCATTCTTGTCCCTACTGGGTTTGATTCTACTGAGGTTTAGTGGAATTATAAACACATATGAAAATATGCAGAATGTATTTCTTGTTTGAAGCGATTATAATGCGATGTTTCTGCACTGCAGCATTCATAATAAAGCAAATGTGGTGTTTCTGTGCAATATGACATCTCAAGTAATCTTCTTAACAAGTAAGCAGCGTAAGACAAAACATGCACTGTTTTACCTACTTTACTTAAAGACACAGAACAAATGGATTTAGCCCTATAAACTTTTAAAAATCTTACAGCAGACACTGCCTTCAAGTTTTCAAATCCTTGTAGTTTTCTGAAATGGTTTTGTCAAATGAAATGATCTAACATTTGTTAAGTTCTCCCTTACAAATAAAACAATAATATCCCAAGTAAGTAGCTGCAGTTCTTAATCTATTGATCATTTTGAGCACCAAAGAAGATGACTGACAGTGAGCAACATTTACCTGACACCCTTGAACATTTCACAGAGACAAGTTGATATGAGTTTGTATAAATACTAATATTAAGCAGAATTAGCTTTAGAAAAAATAAAGAAATTGTACTGAGGTGAAAATTGTCACTGTCAGGAGAAATGAAGTTATATCAGAGAACAAGTGACATACAATTTTCTCTAGAGTGTTTTTAATAAAAATAGCTTTTCTTTGAATATTTTGAAGTCAAACATGAGAGGCAATCTGTGCGTTTGTCAGAGTTTGAGAGTGTGAAAAATTGCTGCCTTAAATCATTTAAGCTGAAAAGCAACTTCTTCCTGCTGAGATAATTTCACATTGACTTACCGTGCAAGCCCTTCAGGCATTCCCAGCTCAGAGCAGAAGTTTTCAAGGTAAAAACATAGAGAGAGAACATGGGAGAAGCTGGGACAAGGATCAGCAGCAACTCCAGGCGTTCAGGCAGATCTGACTTTGATTAATTAGAGAGCTACTTTTCCATTTCCACATGTACTGCCTGATGGAAAGGTAGAGTGGACCGGGATACACAAACTTGGAGTTGACTCTGTTAGATATCAGCAGGTTTTGACATCCTCTGCAGAGCTTGCAGGATAGCTGCTTAGGAAGACTAAATTGCTGGAGCACACTTTTAATTTATTCATTCTGCTAATGCAGAGGAATTGTCTGAACTGAAATAGATTTGATTTTCATCTGTGAATAACCCAGTTATTGTAAATGTTTAGGTTACACGAACAAGCAACTACAGTATTGCATAATGAAAGATCAGTTATTTGACTGTTTTGTCTATTATGCAAGTTTGTTAAATGATTCATTCATTTCAGGTATATAAAAGACATTAAAAATCTTTCATCTCAATACCATTTTATGGTTTGGAGGAGTTATTTTAAAGAAAGCATATGCTATGTTACTCTTGTTTGTTGTAAAACTTGCCTTTTCCACAGACAATTTTTAATATAACCTTTATATATTCAGATAAAAAAGCACGGACCTTATTTTTATTTAAAAACCCTAATTTCTGGAGAAATAAAAAAAGTGTTGAAATTGTTGATTTGCAAAAAAAAATTCTATGTTAATATCAACAGACTTAATAAAGGTTATTTCAAATGGCACTTGTTACATAGCTGCATGATGCAGCTCCTTATTATTAACTGGCAGTTTTAGAAATCAGTTTAGAAGGCATTTACATTCTTAACTACACACACACATGCATAGGAAACTATCTTAACAAACAATATCTGATCTTTCTCATGGAAAGTTTATTCTTTAAGCCATTACAGTTTTACACCAAAGTTACATCTGCTATAGCCTGACCCTACACAGTGCTAAGCACCACACTGGCACATGCTCAGTGCATCTACACATGCAATTAATGTGATGCAATGTACTCTGGAGCACTTTGAGCCGGAGTACACTACTTCCACTCAAAGTGTCTGCATGTGCGCCTAGGACAGCAGCCAGCAGAAGGACTCTGAGTCAGGGTAGAGCAGGCCCGGGCTGGCAGCAGGCTCAGGGAGTCAGCCCCAGGCTTTGGATGGTGGCATCAGGCAGTGGAGGTGTTGGCTGGGGCATAAGCATGCTAAACATGCAGGTCTGACCCCTTGCTGCCTGGGCTGAGTGGACACATTTTACGACCACTGTTTCCATGTGCATTTCATTGTTGTTAATTAGTCCACTGTAAGATAGTACTGTTCCTGACCGTAGCATCTAACAGTCGAATTAATTTGCTGCACCCTAATACCGGTGCATGTGTAGTAGGTGGCATGTTACTGTAGAGCTCAGCAAAGCACATGTGTAGACACACCCACTGGTTGCATCTACACATGCAATTAATTAATTAATGCTCCTGAATTATCTGCATAAAAAATTCAGGCTCATTAATGCAGTCCCAGGCACATAATTATATGTGTGTTGGAAGCAAACTGTATCATTTTGTGTATGAAAATGTTATCCACTAGTTCACAGGACTATTCTCATTTCTTTCTTAATTCTGTGTGCTAGATTTATTCTTATTCTAATGATTGTTTTTGTGTCCTGTTAGACATATAGAATTCATACAGTTCATATTTTTTTTATAAAGAAAATGTTGTTATAGAGGGAATTTGCTTTCTGAAAACTATTTTCATAATTGACTTTCACTCTAGTTTGAAGTGTTAAGAACGCAGTTGAAGAACCCAGCCGGTACTGGTCCCTTTAGATTCTGGCCCTACTTAGAATCAATTAGTGTTAGAAGGGACGTCAGAAGATCATCTAGTCCAACCCCCTGATCAGGGCAGGTCCATTCCCAACTAGATTATACCCAGCCAGACCTTTGTTTTGCCAGGTCTTAAAAAGCTCCAACAATGGAGATTCCACTACCTCTCTGGGTAACTTGTTCTAGTGTTTTACTACCACCCAGTAAGAAAATTCTTCCTAACACCTAACCTAAACGTCCCTTGCTGCAACTTGAGACTGTTGCTCCTTGTTCTCTCATCTGCCGCCACTGAGACCAGTCTAGCTCCTCCCTCTTTTGAACCCCCTTTCAGGTAATCGAAGGCTGCTATTGAATCCCCCTTCAGTCTTCTCTTTTCTAGACTAAATAAGGCCAGTTCCCTCAGTCTTTCCTCATAAGTCATGTCCCCCAGCCCCCTCACCATTTTTGTTGCCCTCTGCTAGACACTCTTCAATTTGTCTACCTCCTTTCTGTAGTGGGGGATCCAAAACTGAACACAGTACTCCAGATGTGGCCTCACCAGTGCTAAATAGAAGGGAATAGTCACTTCTCTTGACCTGCTGCCAACACTTCTAATGATGCAGTCCAGGATGCCATTAGCCTGCTTTCCAACAAGAGCACACTGTTGGCTTATATTTAGCTTATTGTCCACTGTTACCCCCAGATCCTTTTCTGCAGAGCTGCTGCCCAGCCAGCCCCTGAGGCCCCTGAGACTTCTGAGTCAGGTCCTGAGAATTCTGAGGCTGCTGTTGATTTCAAAGGAATACTTCTGCCATTTAATACTTACTCAAAAATGATGGGGCCATTTGGACTTAAGGGAATGATAGTGAAAGACTTGTGAGTTTACTCAGTGATTCCATTTGATGGGATCTTAATGGAAGAGGAATGTTCTCTTCTGCTGCTTAGCTGGGAAGGAAATTTACAAGAAATACAGCCCAAAACAGCTACTGCTATTCTTTCTCTGACTGTGCTCCCCCACAGAGAAGAGGGGACGGATAGCCCTTAAGCCCTGCAAAAAATGATAACAAGGGGAGAAAGGAGTAGCTGAAAATAGTCCCATTTCACAGCTAAAAAAAAGCTGATGAGAATTATTCCTGTTCTGGAGCCATAGAAATGCCCCAGAAGAGATCACCTTGGAAGTGAGATCAAAGAGCTTCCAAGGTTAGGACACTGTCCTCTTTGCATCTTTCCTCCAGTCTATTGATAATTTTCAACTGTGAAGCTGGAATATTTTGGAAACAGGTGATGCCTTTCTGTATCCAGATGGCTGTTTCCTTGAACAAGAGCCCCTATCCATGACTTGATTTAATTATCTATGACAATTCAGGATTTGAATGATTTACTTTCTGGTGGCTTGAAACTGAAGGCCCAGTCAAAAATATGATATGAAAGGAAATGGTTAAATAGGTTAGGTTTCTTAGATCCAACTAGACTGCCTTAGACATACTTAACACCAATGTGTGCTTACCAATGTGTGAGTGACAGGATGAAAAGCTAGATGAAAGCATATGTTTAAATATAGCAGCTTTTCTTAACTTGCACAATTATGCAACCTTGTATTTGTTTTTCTTGGGTGGCTCCTGGAGCTCTTAACACCTATATTATCTGCACATTAATACCTGGTTACTGATTTTAAGTACTCATAATGCAGCTCAAAGTTATGCCACACCAGGGCAGTATGATCTTGATCCATGTTACCCAGCTCATGTTACACCAAGGTTCAGCCAGTCTAGGCTATACCTTAGTGTAAACACCCTCCCACCTCCCTCCCCTGCTGGCTTGATTTGGCCCACTGCTCTCTCCCACCCAACGCAGCACCCCAGATCCCTGCTCACTGTCCCTCCTCCCTCTGCTTACTTGTGGCTGCATGCACAGTCTGTCCCAGTGGAACAGGAAGGGAATGGTTAACCTGCCTGTTTGGCCTCTGCCAATGCTGCTCTCTGGGAGGGCTGAGCCCTGAGAAGAGCAGCAGTCTGGCAGTGTTGGCTGGGCAGGCAGTTTAATGCTCATTTGCCTGCTCCCCTGGGAGACAGACAGCATGGCATCTACAAGTAGGCAGGGGCAAAGGGGATGGGGGAAAACTGATGGGGGGGTCAGGAAGGAAGCCCAGAATAGTGGTGGGGCAGGGGGATTCTTACTTTTGAGCTCTCCAGGCCCCTGGTGCCCTGAAGTATTACTGCTCCAGTGGAATTAGGACTAACACCAATCAACGTTTGCGCAGCCCACAGTGTAACATGTAACAAGACCCTAAGAGGGGAAGAGGGGAGGAAAATTAGGTATGGTTCTAGAGGCATCAATTCGAGTCCTGCTCTAATCTGTGTCAAGGACCATCCCCAGTTGACCCAACAGTAATTGGATACCTGATCATTCAGACTACGGAACAAAAGATGATTCTATCCATGTCACTCCCTCATGTGCTGTTGGCTTCAGAAACTGGTGTCTCTCAACCATGTTAGTCCAATGAGACCCTCCAGTCCAATGAGACCCTCCAGTAGACCCTGACTTTGGTAGCAGGTGCTACTATAGATCAGTGAATCTAAAATAATTCAAGAGAAAGTCTAGAATGATGCACACACTTTGACAACTCATTTAAATTCCTGGATGTGTCCTGCAGTCTCCAACTGATATAAAATATATTATGGAGCCGTTCATTTCTTTCTTTTTACACTTATTTAATTAAGCCATGAGGATCAATCAATCATGGATTATTAGCAGCCACCTAGACTAAGTCTATTTCAATATGCTAATTGATCCATTCAGGAGAAATTTCAATACTTAGTAGTGTAATTAAGATGGGGTGACTAGGGCAGAAGCCCCAAGCACCTAGTTGGAGGGGGAGTAGAAAAATAGCAGCTGCTGTCACAGCCAAACATTGTACTCGTGGCATGGCAGAAGCCAGAAGTCACTGCTGCCCCCATGCAGTGCTAGTGCTCTGGGCACCAAGCTGCGTTGTTATGCCTCTGTCAATACTTACTTAGTGAAGCATAAGAAGCCAAACCAGGGCTTTGTTACAAAGTAATTTTAGGTGGCTTCTGAAGCTCTTAACCCCTGGATTGGCTGCATGTTAACACCTTTTAAGTGGCTTAAAGCACTTGTTATTCAGTTTAGAGTTACGCCACTCCAGGGCAGGATTATCTCCAATCTGCCTGATTTTGTTCCATTACTATGTGGCCACTTCCCATGGTTATTCCACCCAAGCTGAAATCCTTAAGCAGTCCAGAATGCTCTGTTTCCGGGCTGCTGGCACCCCCTGAGCTCCAAGGGGCTAATCCTTTTTTTCCTGGAGTGCTCAGTGGTCACAGTGCCTCCCACTGCTCCTGGGATCAGTTCTGCTACCACTGCTGGTGGTGCAGGTGCCACCTGAGCTCTGGAAAAAAAGGATCAGGTCCCTCAGAACTGCAGCGGTGCCTAGCTAGTGGAGTGCGGGGTAGAGGGAATTATCTGAGCTCTGGACAAAAAAAGGTTCAGGCCCCTTGGGGCTCAGAGCGAGCAAGCTCCAGGACTGCTGTCCTGGAGCTCTCTGGTCTCATTAAAACTGTCCCAACAGCTCCATGCTGAGAGCAGGGCTGTCAAGGCTTAAGCCTGGAAGCTCTGGTCTCAGTGCAAAGCCACTGTATCAGTTTCAGTAAGACCAGAAAGCCCCAGGGAAGCTGCTTCCCTGTGTCTCTCTGATCTTGCTGAAACTGACACAGTGGTGGGCCTGCTCTCTGCCTGGTAGGAGCAGCAAGTGGGTCCTGCTCCTAGTTCTGCTCCTACTCACCAAGCCTCTAGTGCTATCATAGCTGTGCAGGTGAAAGACAGTCAGAGCAGGTTTTCTGCCTTGTTACGGGCACATGTACAGGAGATGCTAGATGTGCAGTACACTAGTTCTACTGCACATTAGTGTATCATGGCAAAACCTATATGCTGTTGTACTAATACACAGTAGAATTAGTCTACTGTGCATTAGCGTCACTTTAAAAAGTGCACTGGTGCTACTGTGCAGCAGCACCAGTTAATGTGCATTTAGTTAGTACCTACTATTTCAGGTACTAAACTTAATACACAGTAACCACAACACCTTAATGCATGTATAGACATGCCCAGTGTGACTACTCTGCTAAGGTGAACAACTCTAAACTGATTAACATTTGTTTGGTTTATAGAGTAAGGTCTAACAAGGCCCCAAGCCAAACTATGTATCAGTGTGAAATAGAGTATTGTTTAAGGAGATAAATCTCATTTCAGAAACAAAGTGTATTCTTGTAATTCACAGACAGGAAATCAGGATGAAGTTTGGGAATGTCTTGCCTGGGAAGATTATTACTGAATCTTCCCAATATTGGGACAAATCTTCAGTGCAGTTTTATCAACAGGCATCAGCAAAAGTAGGCTGAAATTTGAGAGAAAAATCTACTGTGCCAAAGAAGGATGAAAGTGAAGCTGTGTATCAGTGCTGCTTGCTTAAAAAGGAGAGCTTCCAAACTCATCTTAACAGAAAGGAGTATAGAATCATAGAGAAGTAGAGTGTAAGGGACTTCTAGAGATCATCTAATCCAACCCCCTGCCTGGTGGTGGGGATCATCCCTAAGCAAACCATCTCGTACAAACCATGATCTAAATTCCATATGAAACTACCATCAAAAAGGATGTAGTTCTCCACCCTTACCTTCCTTTACATTAAACTTGGTCAGCATAGAATTTGGCCTATTAACTCACTGATGTGGAGGAAAATCTGGGTAAAACCAAAGGACTCTGGAGACATTCCTCCCTAACCTTACTTGTCACTGACAACTATTAGAAGAATGAAAGTTATTTATTGTAATTCTCAATAGTTCTGCTTTAACTGATGTGGGGAACAGTAACATCTGAGAGCACTAGTAAAGAACTAGACTGGAAATGGCATTTAGAGTGGTTTTAGGACACCAGTTGCTCATCAGAAATGTCTGGTCATTTTTTCTATATTATTGTTTTCACATTCCAGTGATACACTACTTAAGAGACTATGCTGGTTTCTATACCTGCAGGAAGAAGAACATGAATATATAAATAGTAAGGTAAGCAATGTGATTTTATTGTTTCAGTATCTATTTGACAGACCTTTACCTAAATATTACCTCAGCTCAGAACCAGCTGATCACATTTCACTATTTCTCCAAATTCCCTAAATGCAATTCTGTGCAAGGGTGAAATATGTGCATGCACACTCATGGATGCGCGCACACACACTCTGGATCCTGTCCTGAAGTTTAAAAAATATTTCCCGTGCAACATATAACTAAAACATTGCTTTTTAGGAGTAACAAATAAATACAGCGAATCAAAACTTGTGTTACAATGATGGGGCAATAGGATAGCTGCACAGAACAAAGTAAATTCAACTTGACTTGAAATAGAATCATCAGCTGAATTTGGCCAAAGAGATATTAGCAACACTCAGATTCCTAATGGGAAGACTGCAAAGAGGGAAGGGCACTCAGTCAGGGTTCTCTTAGCCCACAGGGAAACATAAACTTAGAACTGATGAAAAATAGTATTTAAGCAGGAAAATCAGCATGTCGTGTCCTCCTGTAGCATATTTGAAAACATAGCCTTGATTTGGAATGAAAAATAATGACCAGAGCTTTTTGGTTTTGTTTTGTTTTGTTTGGAAGGAGAATGTAAAGAAGATAGAGGAGACTGGAGACTGTAAGGGCAAATCAATTGACAAACACTACCAAGAGAAAGTAAGAGAAACAAAGGAGGTAACGAAAGAAAGAACAAAGGAGGGGCATCTACGTGTGCATTGAATCAGAACTACCAACAACAAAAAGCTTCCAAATGGCATTCATTTAATTTTCAAGTAGAGAACTAAAAAGTAACTCAAATGTTGTTTCACTTATAATAGCAGCAACAGCATTGGCAAAGGAAAGGTCAGTGCCTCAAGCAGCAGTGGTAGTAACTACAGCTGTTAGAGTAGTAAAAGGTGCTACAGTAAGTGTCACCTTCTTGATAACCTCTGGTCTAGCCGAAAGCAGAGGCAGACTGCAAGAAGCCACAAGATTTTCTAAATGGAACCAAGAGATCTTCTCCACCAGAAAAAACAACATCATCACATGAACTACCATAAAATAATAGAGAATCAGGATCTCAGGCATCATTTAGTCCCTGCTCAAAGCAGAACCATTCCCAATTATATTAGCTCAGCCAAGGCCTTGTCTAGCCGGTTCTTAAAAACCTCCATGGAGATTCCATAACCTCTCTGAGTAACCTGTTCCAGTGCTTTACTACCCACATCTCATTAACTATGCCACTCACAATCACCTAAAGTAGGGGTGGGCAAAATGCAGCCCGCAGGCCGGATGTGGCCTGCCAGGCCATTCAATCTGGCCTGTGGGGCCCTTAAAAAATATAGAAAATTAATATTTATCTGCCCCTGGCTGCCTGTCATGCGGCCCTCGATGGCTTGCCAAAACTCAGTAAGCCTCCCTCCACCCGAAATAATTGCCTGCCCCTGACCTAAAGTCACACAAATCTTTTTGGAATCACATGCTTAACCTTTAACAGTGTGACTTCAAGACTGATGAAGCTTGGAAAACTAAATGGAGCTCACAGGAAGTCCCAAATAAACATCATGTGATAGATCCAATGCAGAAGGTCCCTGATTTTGATCTCCTGCAATGCTCATGGGCAACTCTAAATTGTATTCGCAAAACCCATGGGAAATATGGATACTTGATGCACAAATGGAAAATTAAAAACTCTCCAGTAGGCAACTGTGATCACCCAGAACAGACCATGGAACATACAATTCAATGCCTGATCCACAAATATGAAGGAGGTATCACAGTGATACACTCTGCTCACAGTTGCCTGGCTCAGTCACCTAAATGTAAAATTATAGTAGTTATTCTGTATCTACATCAAACATACAAAAGAAGAAGAGAAGACTACTCTTCTAGTGAGTACTCTTCCTCATATCTAACCTAAATTTCCCTTGCTGCAACTTGAGACCATTGTTCCTTGTTCTGTTATCTACCACCCCTAAAAATGGGCTCGCTCCATCCTTTTTGGAACCACCCTCTAGGTAATTGAAGGCTGCTCTAGGTAATTGAAATCCCCCCTGCTCTTCTTTTAGTCTATTCATCCCCAGACTAAATAAGCCCACTTCCTTCAGCCACTCCTCATAAATCATCGTGTCCCTCAGCCCGCTAATCATTTTCATGACTGTCCACATGACTCCCTCCACTTTGTACACATCCTTTCTATATGGGAAGGGGTGGAGAGGGGGGGCAAAACTGGACACAGTACTCCAGATGTGGTCTCACTAGTGCCAAATAGAGAGGAAGACATGGTTTTTTGGTAAATCTGGTATCTTTTATTAGACCAACTCAAACAATTGAAAAAATTTTTCTTAGCAAGCTTTGGGGTTCAAAAACCCTTTGTCAGTCTAAGGAAGCATCTGCCGTTGATGTGTGCTCTTCCTGGATGGAATGAGGGGAACAATCACTTCCCTCAATCTGCTGGCAATGCAGCCCATTATGCAGCCCATTATGCAGTTAGCTTTCTTGGCAACAAAGGCACACTGTTGGCTCATATCCAGCTTATTTTCCACTATAACTCTCAGGTCCTTTTTTGCAGAGCGGCTGCTTAGCCAGTCAATCCTCAGCCTGTACCAGTGTATGAGATTGCTCCATCCTAAGTAGAGGATTTGCACTTATCCTTATTGACCATCATGGGAGCGTCCAGACAAGCCTGCATGTGCCTCTTGCCACATCTCAAAGCAGTGCTGCCCTAATGCAGCAGCACGCTACCAGTGCAAGGCAAACAGTGATGCAGGCTGCAGCAACCCAGACCCAGGCTCCATTCCAGGTAAGTAGAAGGTTGGGGGAAGCTGAAGGGGGTGGAGCTATGAAGGTGCAGGAGACTATGGAGGGGGCAGCTTGGGAGGGCTGAGTCCCCTGCTCGCCCCCCCACAGGGCCCAGACTTGAGAGGGCACAACCTCGGGAGGGGTGGGTGGGTCCTCCTGGGTCCTCCCCTGCCTGGCCGCAGCCTCCACCTCACAGCCCACAACTCACTAGCAGCAGCAGTGGCCATAGGAGCACTTGGAGCCTCCTCGCACAGCCTCCCCATGCAACATGGGGCAATGTGGCTTGGCCCTGGCTGCCTGGCACCCAGCACTGCCTGTGCCACATCACGTGGGCCCAGCACAGCTCAGCACAGCACCATGCACCTTCAGGGAGCTGTCACCCAGAACCCTGTGCCACTAGCGGGGACTGCCTGTCACGCCATGCCGAGTCCTGTGTGCATGGAAGCAGGCCAGCCCAATGGAGTGCAGGGCCTGTGCATGCAGGACCCAGCCTGGTGTGACAGTCAGTCCCCACAAGTGGCACAGAGCCCCAGGTGACAGCCTGAATGGACTGGAGCTGCCCAAAGGCACATGGTGCTGCACTGAGCTGGGCTGGGCCTGCACAATATGGCACAGGCAACACTGGGTACCAGGTGGCCGGGGCCAAGTCATGCTTCCCCACACCAGGCAAGGGGCTGGTGGGGCTGTGGATGTGCCATACCTTGACTTTAGCAAAGCTTTTGATACAAGATTCTTCCCCACCTGCAAGGAAGTATGGGTTGGATCAATGGATTGTAAAGTGCATTGAAAACTGGCTGGCTCATCGGGCTCAAAGGGTAGTAGTCAATGGCTCAAAGGCTAGCTGGCAGCCAGTATCAAGTGGAGTGCCCCAGGGGTTGGTCCCCAGGGATTGGTCACCTGTGCTGACCCCAGTGGTGTAAAAACCTGCCCTGTGCTGGTCTCAGCAGTATAAAAAGCTGCCTTGGTAAACAGCTCATGGCTACTTGCTCTCATGAGCTTCTGGGGCCCAGCCATTTGGTATCTGGGGACACTAGCCCCTTGTGCCAGATGGGCTGCTGAAGCAGCCCTGAGAGTTCCCTGCATCCTCTACCCACTGCAGCAGTCCAGCAGTGGGGGCTACTACCTGGCTATGACCTGCAACAGCATGTGACCCCAAGGCTTCACATTTGCCAGACCTGGATGGGGACTGCACAGCCACAGCAGAGGCATCTGAACCTCTGGGCCTCCTGCCAGTGGGCTGTGGCTGCACAATTGGCCTTTGTGCAGCACTACTGCCATGTGTGCCACCACCCTGCCATCTGGGCAGCTATTCTGGAAGATATTCTCAGTGTGGTGGCCTGCTTTGAACTATCAAAGCATGTCCTCCTGGCCCCAAGTCGGTCCTGGGTGCCAGCCCTGAGCAGGCTTCTCTGCCTGGGTCCTGCCACTTGCCTCACTAGCAGGAATCCTGGTGTTCCCTATTTAAAAACTGCAAAATTTCTGATAAACAAAATCCCAAATTTACTCATTTAAAATACACACACACACACACACACACACACACATATATATAGATATATATATAGAGAGAGAGAGAGACAGAGAGACAGAGACATCAGTTGGGCAATATTTTATTGATATATTTACAATGTTAAAGCAATTTGGAACCCTACTAACTAGGATGTGGGGACAGCTGCCCCTGCAGCCATAGCTCCTGCCAGCAGGTTTCACCTGTCTGGCAGCTGGGCACAATGGTTACATGATGGGGGGATGTGGGGTTTGCAGGAAGGAGGTGGGAAGAGGTGTGGGGGAATGTGGGTGGGGATGGAGGGATGTGGGGGGTGTGGGGTGTAAGGGTAGCTGTGGGGGGGCTGCTCAGGAGGGGTGGGTCCCTTTCCCCCCCACAGGGTACAGCCCCTCCACACAACACATGGATTGCTCCCCCTGAAAGGCCCCAGCCCACCCACAGGGCCCACATGCCCCCCTGCACAGCCCAAGCACCTCTGCATGGCCCCACAGCACCCTACCCCCTATATGGCCCACATGCCCCCCCACATGGCCCCAGCCTCCCCTCCACACAGTCCACATGCCCCTCCACCTGGCCCCAGCCCCCCTGCAGGGCCTCTGCCTCCCAGCATGGCCCACATCCACAGAACAGGTCATCTCATCATAGCAGAGAATCAGGTTGGTCAGGCATGGCTTGCCCTGGGTAAAGCTATGCTGTCTGTTCCTAATCACCTCCTTCTTCTCCAAGTGCTTAGAAATGGATTCTTTAATCACCTGTTCCATGATTTTTCCAAGGACTGAGGTGAGGCTGACCAGTCTGTAGTTTCCTGGATCCTCCTTCCTTTTCTTTGGGATTAGCATGATATTTTCCCTTTTCCAGTTGTCCAGGACCTCTCCCAACCATCATAAGTTTTCAAAGATAATGTCCAGTGGCTCTGCAATCGTATCAGCCAACTCCCTTACCACCCTCAGGTGCATTGTGTCTGGCCCCATGGACTTACACATGTTCAGCTTTTCTAAATAGTCCCTAATCTGTTCTTTTGGCACTGTTGGCTGCTCACCTCCTCTCCAAACTATGCTGCCAGGTGCTGTAGTCTAGGAGTTTATCTTTCTGTGAAGAGTGAGGTAAAAAAGGCATTGAGTACTTCAGCCTTTTCCTTATCATTTGTCTCTAGGTTGCCTCCCTCATTCAGTAAGGGACCCACATTTTCTCTGATCTTCCTCTTGTTGCTGACATATTTGTAGAAACCCTACTTGTTATCCATTACATCTCTTGATACCTGCAACTTGAATTGCACTTTGGCTTTCCTGATTTCACCCCTGCATGCCCAAGCAATACTCTTATACTCCTCCCTAGTCATTTGTCCAAGTTTACACTTACAAACTTCCTTATGTTTTAACTCACTGAAGAGTTTTCTGATAAGTCAAGCAGGTCCTCTGCCATACTTGCTAGTCTTCCTGTGCATTGGGATGGTTTATTCCTGTACCCTTGGTAAGGTGTCTTTAAAATGCAACCAGATTTCCTGGACTCCTTTGCCCCTCAGACTGGCCTCCCATGGGATCCTGCCCATCAGTTGCCTCTGCAAGTTGAAGTCTGATTTTCTGAAGTCAAGGGTCCTTACTCTGCTGCTCTCCTTCCTTTCTCTCCACAGGATCCTGAACTCATTATCTTGTGGTCGCTGCTGCCCAAGTGGTCATTCACTTCTACATTCCCTACCAATTCTTCCTTGTTTCTGAGCAACAGGTGAAGAAGAGCTTGGCTTCTAATTGCCCTCTCCAGTACTTGCACCAGGAAGTTGTCCCCAACACTCTCCAAAAACTTCCTGGATTGCTTGTGCACTGCAGTCTTACCCTCTCAGCAGATATCTGGGTGACTGAAGTCCCCCATAAGAACCAAAGCTTGTGATCAGGAAACTTCCACTAGCTGTCTGAAGAAAGCCTCATCTACCTCATCCTCCTGGTCTAGTGGTCTTTAGAAGACTATCCTCTACTCCTATCAATAACTAATATATCACTAACAGTAATCCCCTCAGAGATCAATAATTAGATGACTTCTGTTTATTTTGAGTTGAAACTTATCTCTTTCTCTCACACAGTAGTAGTCCCATTTTTGAAGGATGCAAAATCAATTTATGTTTTTATGTCTCTAAATTTTGACTGTCACATTTGAAAATACTAGCCTAAGTGACCTGCTTAATGCTACATAGTGGTTGCATCTACATGCGACACAATGAACTCTGGAGCAGTTCAAGCTGAAGTCAACTGCTCCTGGGTGCAGCGTTTACATGTGTGCCTGGGACTGCAGTCAGTTGAGCTGGGGTGGATCAGCCCTGGGCTGCCAGGAGACATGGGGGTCAGCCCCTGGCTCTGGGTGGCAGTCCAGGTAGCAGAGGGGCTGGGAGGAGCCAGGGGTATGCCAGGCGGTCATCATCTACACATGCATTTAATTGCAGTTAATGACTCTACCGTAAGGTAGCATGGTCCCCAACAGTGTTATCTTATGGGAAAGTAAATTAATACATTGCACCCTAATATCAGTACATGTGTACCCTTTACTGTGGAGCTAATTAGTCTACTCTACAGTAAAGCACCTATGTAGATGCACTCAGTGAGGTCAGTAGCATAGGTGGTATAAAAACTGTATAACTTAGATTGCTCTGCTGTAATTTATACTCCCTTAAATCGATTTATGCTAATTCTATTAGTGTGCCAGTGAGGTTAAGTTCCTGTATTTTGCACACCAAGTATCAATATATACACTCTCATCCTAGTATAATGTAAAACTGTTTATGTATGTTGACTTCACTGACTTCATCCAGGACACTACAGACCCTCAGAATAATTACAGCACTTAACCAACCCACTGTGTTAAAAGTCAACAGGTGTCCTTAGAGGTGAAAGAGTGCTTACTTATCAAAGTACAAGATACTGACGTAAAGAATTAAAGCACAACTCTTATATGTTATAGTATGTGAGACATTCAAATTCTAGGGTATCCTTCTCATGTTCTGGTATCCAGAACAGAATGTCACAGCATGACTCCATCCTCGTAACAAAGACTGAAAGAAGAATAGAAAATAATGCAAAGTTAGCTCCTTCTTGTTAAAGCTTACTGTAATCTTGTGTTCTTCCTCTCTTGCTGCACTGATGTAAGGACACTTTAATCCCAGAGTATATTTGAGAGAAGCCCCACTCTAATAATTGCCAGAACACCAGGTCAAATAGAGATTTTTGGACCCAGAGCTTTCAGCATTCATGAATGTTCACACACTGCACTAAAAAAATTATGCTCAATCTGCTGTATCATGTGCAGAAGATGAACATAACATACCTTAAAGATACAATATTATCATTTTGTTAAACATTTGAGAAATATTAAGGATATCCATAACAAAATTCTTGTGGTGAAATCTTTCAGGAGAGACATATGGACAATGATAACATTGCCACAGAAGACATGCTTTAGAGATTTAAAAATACAGTAATTCACTTCAGTTCTTTGAAAAGGAAAGTTGGAATTCTTAAGGTGACCTGTTAATGCAGTTTCTCAGTGTACCAGTATAGGTAACAGCAGCTATGATGTTTGGTATAAGGACTGAATGCAAGACTTTAAAGCCTTGATTCAGGAAAACACCTTATTAGGTATTGAACACATTTACTGAATAGGGATGGAGTTTGGAATACAGCTAAGTGTTTGCCTGAATTGGGCCTAAACTTTTAAAAAGGGAAATTTTGAAAGACAACTGAAATAGCATTAGTCATTTTTCATCACAGTAGCTTGAGAAATAAGAGTCTGGCTTAATAAGAGATACATTATTTACCTGAAGATAGAATTTACAGTTTAAAAACCCATCCCAGGTTTGTAAAGCCATGGACCTTTAGAAAATGGAAATATTTTAAACTGTCCATCATACTAATTATTTTAATATTTAGCAAACTCTAGAATCTCACAGCTGTAAAGTTGTGAATATTTAAGATAAACTATTTTTCAGTTCTGTCTGAGGATGTAGAACTAGGCATTGACCTCAGAACAACTAGAAACGGACATAAATAGAAGGCAAATATATTCAGTTGAACAGGTCTGAGGCAGTTTGTTGACCTAAGTCAGGGGTGTCAAACTCAGCCCAATCCCCAAGCCAGACCCACACTGAGGGGTTTTTTTCTGGGCTGGATCCATGGGCCCAGCAGCAACTGCAGTGGCCTTGCATTCAGGTGACTGCACAGGGTCAGGGGGGAGCAGCAGGAGGAAGCTGCATTCAGGCAGCAGCACAGGTCTGAGTGTGCATGGCAGAGTGGGTTCAGGAATGGGTAGAGGTGCAGGGCTCCATTTGGGTGGCATCATTGTGCTAGGGGGCTGCTGCCATTGACCACTGGGGGCCATGACCATTGGGGTACAGTGACACCAAATTCTACGGAAGGCCATGCCCCCCAACTTCTGGTAGCCCACCTAGAACAGTCTCATAGGCTGTAACCAGCCCACAGGCTGTACGTTTCACGCCCCTGATCTAAATGATGAGACTACTTTAGAATATGAAAAAAACATTTTATATCCTAAACAAGCTTTTGAAAGATGTGAAAGATATCTATAGTGAATTCTACCATCAACTAAACATTTTAAATGAAGATTGGATCTGTTTTTAAACTACGTATCTTTCAATCAGGAGTTCCTGGGCTTGGTACAGAAGTTACTGGTTAAGATTCCATGGCCTGTTGTGGGCAGGAAAACATACTACATGATCAATAGATTCCTTCTTACCATAAACTCAAAGGCACTGTGGACTGGAGTGTGTGAATACTTTTTTTTCAACTTAGCTCCTGAACTGAAAAAAATAAAAAGGATCAAATCAATTTCAAATTTTCATTTTTTCACATGAAAAAAAATATATATTTGAGAGATTTAATCTGACATCCCCCAAGAGCATGTCCTAACCACCAGATTACAGGGTAGTCTCAAGAAGGTTTCTCTGTTTCCGCTGTTAATGCTGTTCCACTCTATATAAATACACACAGTATAAATATTCATTAGAATGGGGACTGGAATCCAGATGTGACACCTTGCAGATGAGCACCGAAATCAGGGGTGGGCAAAGTCTGTCCCATGGGCCTGATCATGGTCACGGCAGACTGCATTTCCCAGCAGCCCCTATCTGCGTTGCTGAAGCCAGCTTCCATGGCGACCCCAGGAGCAGTGGCACTGTGACAGTGTGAGGCCAGAATTATAGAAGAGTAGGCAGCAGCTCTTGTCCATGGATGAGAGCCCAAGAGGTCATCTAGTCCAAACCCCTGCTCAAAGCAGGACCATCCCCAACTAGATCATCCCAGCCAAGGCTTTGTCTAGCTGAGTCTTAAAAACCTCCAAGGATGGAGACTCCACAAACACTCTGGGTAACCTGTTCCATTGCTTTACTACCCTCCTAGTGAGAAAGTTTATCCCAATACACTTCCCTTGCTGCAACCTGAGACCAAACAGTTACACTCAAGAGTTATTTTCATTTAATGGCTTCATGACATTTTAATGTCATGTATGGTGGAGTAACTACCCAGAAAATTCAAATCATCCTCCTATTGTTTGGTGGTTAAGGCACTTAAAAAAATTCATTCCTATTTGGGAGCACAGTGGATGAGCCAGAGGTGAAAACTGATATTTCCACTGGGTTTCAGACAGATAGGTCCTCACTGGCAGTGCCTCTTTATATGTGTGACATAGTACCTAAAGCCCTTTTACTTCATGTTGGCCCCCTGCAAACCACTGGAGAATTATGGAATACATCATATTTTATTTTGACTGGTGCTGCATCCCAATTTTATGTGGGCATAACCTATAGCGAGTGGTAAATTCCTACACAGCAGTTTGTGGAATTTCCTTTGAATTCCTCTTTTATGGGTTGGGAATGAGTTGTGCTTTGAAAAAGCCAGTGATTCCACCCTCACACCCAAACTTATATATCTCAGTGATCCAGTGGAGATTCATATAGGCAAGTTGTTTTTATCACAGTTGCTGCCAACAAATAGCAGCCAAAACAGTGGCCCCATTACCTTATCTGAACAGAATGTTTCTCTCAGTGAAGCGAGACTGCTCATCTGCATGTTTTCAAGTGCAAGACATATGTCAAGACATATGCCATACACATATGTTTTCATAATACATGTACACAGAAATATTGTGAGCTGAATTCTGTCTTTGGTTAAACCCCCACAAGCTCATTAAAATCAGTGGAAGTGTACAGATATAAATGAATAGGTAGCATTTAGCTTTGAATGGTTTTATTCTCATCCACAGGCTAATATTAATCTATGGAATCATCTTGTGATCCAAAAGCATGCCAACACTTATTATAGCATGTTGTGATTGTACTATGCTTTCAGCAAAGGTGGGATGTGTGTTTTAAGATGACATTTGCTTTACCATTCTGCCCAAATTGTCGATAATGTTTTAATAAATGGTATTTGTAAGAGAAATATATTATTTGATAAAATTATTACTCAAACTGAATTCCATCAAATTGTCACAGTTGTTATGTGCTTAAAAAGCTTCTGCTCCTCTATTATTAAGTGGTAAAAGATTATAATTTGATAAAAAGGATACTAAAATGACTGATTTTAAAAAGTATGTTTCAATAAAATTCAGCATAAAAATTCACAGCAAAATGTAAAAAAAGATTTTCTTTATTATTTTAAATCTACACATTTTAAAATATTTCAGTGAATAAATGAGTGGAATAATAGAGGGTACATCACTTCCCTACATAGTCCGCAGTTTTCAGCACTCACTCATTCACTTATATGATGATTCCTCAGTCCATGCTTATGTACTCTAAATATAGCTTTATTATAACGAAACTGCATTTATACTATAAACTTGAATGTGAATAAGAATGAGAATATGCTAGTAGAATTGACGACTTATCACTTAGCAAATCTAGCAGAAATCATGATTGCTCTCCTCAATCAAGGGTATCTACCCACTAATTTCCAGAGTACTGTACTCTTTTTGGAGTCATACACGGTGCAAGTCTACACATGGAAGTTGCAGCAGTCGCCAAAAATGTCCTGTTCCATTTCTGACTAGTAAGTATATTACACATACTTCCCTAGGACACTAACATGGCCACCATGACTATTGTGGGTTGGGGTTTGTTTTGATTTTAGAGTAAAAGGAGCTATTCAGATGAGAAAGAACACTGTGGAGAAGCAATATTGAATATACCAGTTTTCATCAGGAGGTAGATAGGAGATTCCTCATCCAGATCTCCTCTTTCCAGGTAGTGAAATTAACACACCATTAGGGTTCTTAAAATTAAAAGACAAGGGATTGGAAGAAATCTGAAACCTGAAGTCATGATGATATTTTCCTGAGCATTTGGAAGGAGTTTAAAAATAAATAGATGGAGCTGCACCCAAGAAAACATGTGCAATCTCTTTAAAATAAGAAGTTCTGCTAGAGGACTAGAACATAGTGAATGTTATTAATTAGCATTGAAAATGGTTCTGAGGATGATCCTAGGAATTTCAGACTGGTGACTCTTTCTTGAGTACCAGGTAAACAAATTGAAACAATAATTTAAAAGTAAGAGTTATAAGAGTGTGGTATAACAATATGATATGACAAGCATGGTTCCTTAAAGAAAAGCCACAGGCCACCAGTCTGATCCAATATTGCAAGTCTATATTTTAGGCTGTAATGTCCCATCCTGGAACTGAATCACAACCACAGAGAACCACAGTCTGAATCTTCACATTCTCTCTGTGGCTTTCATTTTACTAAAACTTGTTTTAGGTAGTAAGCTTGAGATTAGTAGAGTAACTGGACATAAATATCACTTAACCCAAGGTAGAGATTTTTGTAATTCCAAGTTACATGCAAAAGGTAGGTTATACTTAAACTAACACTTTAGTGAAGGCCAGCCTTGACTATGCTGTTCTTGTAGCTGACTATGAAAGCTACAGGAAACTATTGTAATATTTTCTATTGAGGACCAGCCTGTAAATTGCAGTTGTTTGAGTTCTGCAGACTTCTCCAACAAAGAATAGGCAGATGCTAGCCTATCATTCCTGTGCTCCATAGTTCAGCAGGCAGGTCAGTATGAAGTCCTGATCCTATTCTTGAATGCCCCCAAGAAAATAAAGTTTCCTATAGAAGGATCAGCATTACCTCATACTGATAGCCTATCTGAAGAATATTATGATCAAATGGAAGAGAGGAATTGATAGCATCTAGCATGGAGCTCTTTGGAATTGGGTACAAGCCATTACTATGATGAGGAAGATAATGGTGATGCTACATTCTCCACAGCATAATGCAAGAAACAAGTCTTTGCAAAAGCCTTTCTTTGTAGTAAAATGACCAAACACATTATTTCTTCTTAGTTCTTTCCCACAATGTAACAAAAAAGGAGCAAAGAAGGTGGCTGATACATGCTTTTTTATGGTTTTGTTATTAAAAGCATATATTTTTCCTATGCTATTAGAATGGCTGAAATGAAATATCTTCTTTAAAAAAAAGGCTGATCTTGTAGCCTCTTCCCTGCATGGGGCCTGATTTACCAGTGCATCACTCTGGTTTAATGCTGATGTAATTCAGCTGAAAACAAATTATAATTATATAAAACTGGAATAGTGCAGTGATGAGGAAGAGAGCAATATGTGATGAAGTTGAATGTACCAATTGATGGGATTGAAATATACATCAAGAAATAGAGATGAAAGTTGGCCCACAGATCACCACTGTTAAGCATTTCCTTTATCCAACCCTATAGATTATTAATTATAATCTTATTAATTATAATAATCTATAGGGTTGGATAAAGGAAATCCCAACCCAATAGATTATTAATTATAATAATTAGATTATAACATATATAATATTAATTATAATATAATAATAATTAATTATAATAAGCTATTGGGTTGGATAAAGGACATTATTAATAATAATCCTAATAGAGTTCTGTTTGCTTAAAGGAAATTATTTAGAATACACTTTAAGATGCCAGTGAATACATTCTTATGGGGACAATAGAGTGTTTCCCTTGAAAGTAGCACATTAAAGACAGATATAAATGTTGCATTTACCTGTCAATTGACCAGTACAGAAAAAAAATCTACATCCTGGCTGATTTGAAAAAAAATAGTGGATCAACTTATAATGAAACAAATTACAAACAAGATTTTTTTTGTTTGGATTAATCAAAAATTTTACTTCCGCAAAAATGAAATGTGCAAAAAATAAATAAATAAGTAAATAAATAGTATTTGTTGGCTATTAGGATATTTAAGATTTTTTTTACAGTTTTCAGAAATTAAATTTTGGCAATGTTTAAAACAAAAATGATGTCAGTTCAAAGTAAAACCAAAGAGATATATTTTGAGTCTGTTTAAACAAAACTTTAAACTCTTCTGGGTTGCTCCACCCTACGTTTTTCTGGGGTTTTTTTGATCAAAACTCTTAACTGTATTTTGCCCAAATTCATGGATAGTTTTGGTCAGCTCAAGGCTTCAATGTTTAGTGGGTCACTGTAAACAGGTTATTCACTCTGTTTCCTCATGGAGGTCAGTCAGCTCTAAGTTCAGGTTTCCAGTAAGTTTATTTTACATGGGCAACTTTGCCCCCTCCGCAAACAACAAAATAATCAAGTGTACAGATAACAAACAAATGCAAAACTTGTCCAGGCTCTGTACTTCTCTCTCAGCACTGCAGCTTCCTCTTTTCTCTCACCCCATGTCCTCTGCTCCTGGAGCTCCCCCCTCATTTATGGCCATCACTAGTTGCAGCCTGCTCCCAGCCTCCAGCCAGGCAGACTCTTAACTGCTGACTACCTGCAGCTAGGCCTCAGCCTGCTGCGGGCTGAACACCTACTTACAGTCACTTATTCATCAAAAATGATGTTCAACTTTATTTATAATGGAACATGTTGCTCCCAATAAAACAGACATGCATAGTAGGCTCCAATTCCCTCCTTTGCTCTTTATTTACTCTTTATCTCAGTGATGATTAGACTTTCTAGCTTCTATGTTCTTTTCCTACAGAGTGATCTGTTTTTTTCCTAGATACTGTAGTTTCTTTCCATTGTCAATTATTTGCTTTTAAGGGAAGATTGATATTATTTTTAAACAAATGTGTTCACCAGATTGAAGTATGATAAGTACTAACATATTGCCATCCATCACATGGAACAAAACTGAGGCACAACCAGGAAGGTTAAAGATGAACCTCCAGCCTTTGTTAACCTCCTCATCTCTTTTTGGCTAAAGGCAGAACCTTAAATGTACAGGGGTTCTTGCTTGTTAATATAAACACTGGGCTGGGTTGTATGATAGTGTGTATTTATGACTTCTTTATATCAAGGCTCTCTAAACTTCTTCAGTAATATACTCTGCCACAGATTCACATAAAACCATCTACCAGAAAGGATTGACATTAGTTATGGGAGAGAGTAACAGCAGCTCTTTAGACATATAACTACTGTGCCATTTTGATGTAATTCAGTTTAAATTTCAAACATTTCTATTTAACATAATCAAGTGGTATGAAATCTTCTTTTAAAATGGCAAGTATACAGTACTAGCTCAATTGGCACTTAGCAACGGTCCTTTTACAATATGCACAATAGCTTCCAGCAGGGAGTTTTTTAAGGACCATCCTTTGAGAGCACAAACTCACACATGTACAATCAGTAGACATCAAGGTTCTATCTCCAGCTCCCCTTGAGATGTTATTTAGCTAATGCACAAATGTTACAGCTAAGCTGTTAGCCTGAAAAATAGAACAAGCAGTTGTATGCAGGTACACACTTTTTTATTTCAGCATAATATCTTCATATCACAATTTGATATGAAATAGTATCTGAAACGGTTTGCATGCAATTTTTACTAAATAGGTGGATTTCCACATTTAAAGACACTGCTGAAGTCAAGTACCCATTCTTGAATGCTTTTTTACATAGTGGCAAAGAACTACTGAGTGGATACACACCTACAGTCATTGCTGGGTAATTTCTGGTATAATTATTGCTGGAAGGATACAGTTCTGTCATAAACTGCCATTACTAGCAAACTCAGCTATGAGCAAAGCTGTTTTACATCCAATGAAAAGAAATGATCTGGGCCTGCAGTTAGCTTCCCTCAAGAGATTCAGACCCTGGCAAACGAACCCTTTGTCTCAACTACAAACCTCCCATACTTATTGGTGGACTTCCAAAATTTGTGCTGAACCATATAAGAAGTTCAAATTTAATTAAGCCCAGGAGCAGAGGGAGCTCCTAGCATGCTGCTAAAATCATGGCAAAATGTTTTGAACCAGATTATTGCATTATAATCTCATTCCAGTTGGAATCTTCTTTCTCTACTAGGAGGTTTTTATATCCCAGATAGAAAAATAAGAGAGGCCCCAAAACTGGAATCTGTAATAGTTTTTCTAAACACATTTCTTAGGGGCCTTACAAGTGGAAGGAGATAATGACATTGATATTATTCCTGTAATATTTTCTTTGAATGCAAAGCCTAACTGAGTAATCTTCTGGATGCTACTAGTACAGAAAGCAACAATGGTAACATGCTAACAGTAGAGGGTAACTAAAACAGTCCACAATGCCACATGCCTGATGATAAATACAGTTTTTCACAAAAATATGAAAAGAAACATGGACCTTAAGAAAGAAATCTTGAAGATGGATCACCCTCTGGTCAACCCATTCTTTTTCTGCAATTCAGTTTCTTCAAAGTGAATAAAGCAAAGAAATAGGTGAGCAAATAAGAATAAATTATTGGAAAGGAAAAGCATGCATGGGATAATTTTTTCTTGGGACAATGAATTAACAATTGAAAGACCAAAAATATTCATGAATTTATATCAAAGTTGTTGCATTCTTTCAAAAACATCAGAAAAAAATAACGATTTTGTTTTGGCGTTTTAAAATTGAAATCTTTTGATATTTTTTATTTTGAAATGATATGTTGAAACTTCAATATAATCAAAGAAAGTTTAAAAATCTGAAAATGAGGCTAAATGTCTCCTATTTCAAGTAAAGTAACATGTTTTGAACACCCTGAAGTCATTGTTTTGTTAACTTCCCATTTTTTCTGAAAAAAAATTAGTTTGGGGTTGTCAGCCTTGGATATTTTTATTATTATTGTTTTTAGGGTTGTACAGTAAACCATCTCACCAGAAGTGAAATAACTACTGTTATTTGCATAGTGCTCAGTGAAAAGATTGCCACTGAGTTCTATGGAGACAGGATCATGTTCTTAATTCCAGGCTATTAAAGGGGCTCATGTTCTAAATCCTTATGCAGGGTTATTCTTCTACCTTGAACAGGTGTTTCAGAGTGAGTTTCTTGGTCTGAGGCACAGCAGGTGATTGTCCTTTTGGTCTCATGCCAGCAATTCGGTGGTTGATGAGGTTCCAGGGCATTTCAGATTGGCCTGTTTCTACCAGGCAAACATAATTAGAGATTACTGACTTTAAAACAATCTTAAAATGGCCACCCAGAGTCCTCATTCAAATCCTTATTCCTTGCCCCATAGAAATGTAATCCATCTAGACAAGACAAAAAAACAAGGGTGACACTCTGTGGTACAACAGAAGAACTTCAGCCTCTTTCTAATATTAATATCATTTTTTGGATCCTGGAGCCCTCCTGTTGCTTGTATATAAAAGGTGAGATAAAACCGGCAAAGTGTTTTTGAGAATTAATTTTTTTAAGTTCCAAAATTTGGTTTCCACCATTAAGAATGGCACACTTTAAAATATTTTGGTTTCAAAATACCAAAAGCAATAGTCTACAAGAGTCAGTTACAAGTAGCAAACTGCATTATTTTTTTAACAGAATCATTTTTATAACTAGAGCAGTTTAAAAAAAAATACAAAAACTAGCTTCAAACTAATTCTTGGCAACTTTACAACCAAAAAAGGCCTAACTAATTTTAAACCATTAAAAAGTCATCTGGGCAGACAAATATTCATGCCAAGTTTTAGGTGGATGAGATCCAAAGAGGCTGAGATATTGAATGTGAAAACTCAGTTCTTACAGTCAAAATGCCAAACTATAACATCAGGACCCTGATGCTATAATTTTTAAGAGGAGTAAGTGGTATAACACTGTACATAATTATTTCACTTATGAACAAAAGGGCCCATCACTTAGAAGAAGCAGAGTTTTAAGTAAGGGACATTTCTTCAGAAACATATACCAGTCACAGTTGAGCAGTTAGGTCCCACTTTTTTGGCGGCTGTCTGCCTAGTGCAGTATTGACACACTTTGAGCCTCTGCTCGTTATAAACTCAGCATTTATTTATTTATGTTAAATCCATTAGGGCAACAAAGACTAAGTAAAAATGACTCCCAGAAAATGATCTCTCTTGCATGGATGTGCTCTCTTTCTCTCTCTCTCTCTCTCATTTTTTGTTATGTACAGTTCAGTACCTGGCAGATTATCAAGGTTCCCAAATCAGCTCCTCTGATGTTGGTGTACTAGAAGCTTAAACAGCAGTTTTTCTGCCAATTTAAACTTTTACTTTTTAATAAAGAATTTAAACCAGAAAAGTAAAACATTCCTTGGTCTTGCTTTTTAGGAGGAAGTAAAAGTTTGAATTGGCACAGTGATCACTAAAGCTCTTCTTTCAAATCCTGCTGAACCAAAACTAGAAATTCTGTTTAAATCCTTATAGTCGCCTAAGAACATAAAACTCTGAAAGAGCAATAAACAAAACAAAAAGGCAAACAAATATATTTTACAACTTGGATTTGGGGGAAATAAGCTCCTGTATTTTTTTTTTAAACAAAATCATTCATGCCCAACTGGTAAGAGAAATTCCCTCTTTGAGTTCAACCTCAAATCTCTAGCAAAATATATTGCAGTATAAAGTATATACAGAACATATTATTTCTATACCTGCGCCATCACAGGAAGATTATTTCCAGCCTTTGAAAAAACACTGAAAACTTTTGGGGCTTTCAGCAAATTTTGTGCAGAACTCCTGGAAAATTCTCTAGTTGTAATAAGCCTTTTAGCTCTGCCTTAGATTATTGCTATTTGAGGGTGAAAGGGAGGTGCATGCAGTTATCAAATGGCCCCCTTGTACCCTAGTACCCTTTCACTTGTCTCACTTTGTTGTGGCTTAGAAGAGATTCTTCATGAGCTGAAAACAAAGGTGCATGAATATTGTCACCATACTGTAACTCTTGCTGTTGCATAATTTTTTTTACAATGCCTGATTTCTTGCGAGTCTCTAATTTTCAGGCCTGTCATACAAGTTTGTATGCATAATAGAATCATCATTTCTGTTGCATATAAACATTATTTGTGTTTCCACAAGAAAACTTGTTCACTTGTGGTCTACTTGTGAAAGAAGAAGAGTCAGATACAATTCTATTCCTAGCTCCACTACTAACTCATCAAGGCCCTGATTTTGCAACATATTTTAGCACATGTCTATCTTTCAGCATGTGAGTTGGCCCACTGAATTTGCCCAAGATCCTCAAATGTAGTCAGGTACCTAACTTCCAACAACTTCCAACACCTTGGGAATCCATGGTTACTTTTGGACTTAAATTTAAACTGAGACTTAGATACCTTGCTGAATTGGGCCCTGAGACATGTTCATTAAGTTATTTAATAGTGGGCAGATCTTCAAGGAGAGCTGAGCATCTCCAGGTCCCACTGTCTTTGTGTGATCAGCACTTCTGAAAATAAGGCAACATTAATCTCTCTGTTCTTCACTTTCCCCATCAGTTAACTTATGGGCATGATACTGCATCCTCAAGTTATTAATGAAGATAAATTCAGAGAAGTACGTAAAGTGCTTTGAGATCCTCAGAAAAAAGAGGACATAACATTTAAAAAATAGCATTAAATTGATTTTCCTCCTACATAATCTCTGAAGTGGGCATTTGATCATTAATACCTGCTGGAAAAGATTTAATCAAGTTTTCTGTGATCCCACGTATTCTTTTGTGAGACCCCAGTGAAAGACACACAGTGCATATAATATACACAAGAAATCATTGTCACGCCCAGAAATTACAGCATAACTGCCATGGCATTCACATTACTATAGACCATAATGTGTGCATCCCTCAGAGCTGAGTCCCATAGGATTTGTGATTTGTAATTAACTATCAGCTGTTCTGGTTATCAGATATTTTTAATATAACTGGTAGGTACGGGTTGTCATTTTCTACATTGTCCAGCATTTCCTTTATTAAGAGCTCTGTTAGAAACAGGAGCTCCTTTGGAAGCATCCAGGAGAAGGGCAGAAGGAGGTTTTGGACCTTCGGACACCATATTTTATGATATCCTAGCTCTGTTGACAACTTTGCTATTTGCTTCAGTACAGTCAGGATTTCACCCACTGTCCATAGGAAAGTTTGAGAACTCTCTTCAGATAGATGCTAGTTGGAAAGGCATAGTAAGGCATGCAGTACCTTTTCTGCATTAATTGATAGTCCTAGCTATGGGGCAGGCAGGGCCGAGGACAATCCCCCACTCTCCTATTGAAGCTAAGCCACTATGTAGATGGGATTCAGGAGTCATGAAACCTTAAGGAGAAAAAGTAAGAGAGAGAATGATTTTGTAGCCTAATGTATCCTAATGAGGTAGACAATGCTTTAAAAGGAAGGACTCCTGGGTTTTCATCCCATCCCACAGACTGCTTATTTAGTTTGCATTAAAGAGTCAGTGGATAAAATATATGACTAGCACTGGGAATAGACAACAGAAAGCAGGAGTTTCCTCTCTTCATGGGAGTTCCTGATTCATTGGTTGCATGGTCCCAATTTATAGCTCTTTTTCTGGTCCCAGAACTTTTCTGCAAAATCAAGGTATAGGATGCCTTCAGTCCAGCCTCATTCATAGCTTGGTGGTAATGACAGAGGTCAGCTTCCTTTAAGAATGGCAGGCTGTCATTTTCAATCCACCTATCGTCACAGGCCACCAATCCTCTCCTTAGCACCCAAGGCCTCCCTGTTCTGTGCTGAGGGGCTGTTCTCGGGCCCACCTCTACTGTAGCTGCTGCTTACTATTGCCACCAACTGCCATTAATTTCCATTGCCAATGGCAAAGGGTAGCCCTGAATTCAGCAGTAAGAGTAAATGCCAGCTGCAGTAGAGGGCCAAGAGAATAGCCTGCACCACAGAGCAGGCAGGGCTAAGGGAGGTGGTACATATCAGAGAAACACACTGCACAGGGTGGAAAAAGTGCACCCACCAGCACATAACCTCAAGCCTCACCACTGGAGGCCATAGATAGCTGATCTCTAAGCTAGGGCATTCTCATGGGAGGTGGGGATGGGCTCACACCCTTTTAGGCTGGACAGGGCGTAGAACACAAATCTCTCATTTCCATGGTCAGTTCTCTATGTAATAGGCTATCATGAGAAAGTCAAGTACCACCACCCTCCAAGTGTCACCACCTATACATGCGTGGCACTTACTGCACATTAGATTAGTCTAATGCATCATTTGCTAGCACTGACTGAGACAAATACTAGAAAATGGCACGTTAATTTAATGAACCATAGCTCACATGTAAAGGCTGACCAGGATTTACTCACAGTCAGCTCAGGCAGCAGTGGGTCACAGCTGTCAAACTCCAGGAAATGGGGGGAGCTGTCCCAAAGCAGAGGACAGATCCTAGCTGTGTGGAGCTTGGGATCACAGCTTGGCTCAGTGGCACTAGCTTAAGGCCTCTATGCCTCAGAGCTGCTTTGCCTCCCAAGGCACTCAGCTGGAAAGAGGGGAGTGATGAGATGGGATCCCCCAGCCCATGCCCTGGCTCCTGCCCAGTGTGAAGGGGAAGCAAGAGCTGAGCATACCAGGACCACAGGGATCTATATCTCCTCACTAGCAGAGAAAGACAGGGTGTCTGAGGATTTTGTGTTGTGCTGTGCCAAGTGGGGACCTGCCAGCCATGCATGTCTGTCCTGAGGCTCTGATTGCACCAGCACCATCACAGATGGGGCTCAGGAGTTTCTGGACAGAGGCTTTGCCTTGGTCCCTGTCAGGACTGGGAGCATGATGCTGGGCAGGCTGTGGGTGAGCAGGTAGCTTGACCTAGTGCATAAGCTCAGGCTCCCAGGGAAGGCTGCAGGCTCAGTGCTACAGAGAAGCCACTTGAAGCTCCCTTCCTCAGCCAGGTCTGCGAGAATCACCCACTTCCACTGGCCAAGCCTGGATCAGCCTCGCAACAGCTGAATGTGCAGAGCCCAGCTAGCAGGAGACCAACGAGATTGGCCATGAACCATGGAGCCACCCCATCTGTCCGTTCCTCCCTAGGGATGCATCTCCACCATGCTGTACCCCTCACAGCCAAGGTAGGGAGCTCTGAGCAGCTTCTTTGTTGCTTGGAGCCCACGGTCCACCTCTCCCCAGGAGCCAGAGCCTGTGCACTAGGCTTCATGCTCCCAGTCTCAGAAGGGACCAAGGTGAAGCCTCTCTCCAGCAGCTCCTGAGCCCTGCCCATGATACTACTAGTGCAACTGGAGCCTCCAAAGAGATGTGAGGGGCTGGCAGGTCCCCACATGGCACAGCACAGCACCTCCATATGTCCTCCTTTGCTGGGCACTAACTGTGAGCCAATGCTATTGAGCAGTAGGAACGAGCTACTGTACAGTAGCTTGTTGCTACTGCACAGTAGCATTGGAAAAAAACCATGTGGGGAAGGTACCAAATTACTACACAGTAACAACCGTGCAGTCTGCCACTCATTTAGATGTGGCCAATATGACTGCAGTATAACACCTGCACAAAAGGCGAATGCAATTTTGGACTGCATTAATAGAAGTACTAGGTGTAAGACAGGAGTGGTGATACTACCTCTTTACTCAGCATTTGTTAGACCTCATCTAGAGATTTGTGTGTAGCTTTGTAAAAGGTCATGAAGAAGTTGCAGACGTTCCCAAAGTGAGCAAGAAAAATGATAAGAGGTTTGGAAAACAAGCCATATGAGAAGGGGTTGAAGGAAATAGGAATGTTCAGTTTGTGGAAAAGGCACATAAGAGGGAACATGACAGCAGTGAAGGGCTATAACAAAGAAAAAGGAGAACACCTCTCCTTTCTTGTGACAGAGAGCAGGATACGGACCACTGGCTTGAAGTTGCAACAAAGTAGATTTAGATTGGGTATCAGGAAAAACTTCTTCACCAATAGAAGAGTGAATCAATGGGACAGACTTCCTAGGGAAGTTGTGGAATGTCTATCATTGGAGGTGTTCAAGAAGAGGTCGAGTAAGCATTGGCCAGGGATGATTTAGGACTGGCTACGCCTATGCTATGATACAAGGATTTTCCATGCTTATGGGCTTCACTGGTTGCCAGATGGGGCTGGGAAGTAATTATTTTCTCCCTCCTGTTGCTACGTGTGTCAGGGTGGTGGGGTTTGTTTTGGGTGGGGGGGAGGGAAGCTGTTTTGTTTTCTTTTTGGGGGGGGGTTGCCTTCTTTAGAAGCATTGGGTGTTGACTGCAGCCAAGGCCAGATATTTTGACTGGATTGTACCACTGCTTCTGCAAGGACTAAAATCTAGAGGTTCCTGGTTAAAGGGTCTCGCTCATCCACTCAAGACCACATTGCCACTTTTGGGGTCAGGAACGCTTTTTACCCTATGATTGATCTGGTATGGACCATGCCCTGTAGTGGTTAGGGGAGGAACGGGGGGCTTCTTCTTTGGGTCTCATTGAGCTTGAGTATTTTAACAATCCTTGCAGCAGCAGGGCACTGACTGCCATTTATCTGTGGCAAGTTAGGATGCTATGTCTTGTGGTTTTGTGACTGGATTGACTCTAGTTTTAGTATTAAGTTAGAGAAGGATTTGAATAGGATGGTTTGAATAGGGAGGATCCTGCCTCAGGATGGGGATTGAACTAGATAACCTCCAGAGGTCCCATCCCGCCCTACTTTTCTGTGATTCTATTATCTCTTTCAGTATCAGTGGCGGAATAAAACACAAGGCTTTGTCATTCAACATGAATTATGTTCCAAGTGTGATCCAAAAAAAACCAAAGTGTGATTGAAAAAACAAAACAAATATCATAGGAGTTGTTTGAAATATTAGCCTACATATTTTCATCAGCCACACTGAAATAATTTTAACTTAAGATATATGCCACAATTAAAGAACAGTTATCTATTACTCTGAGATGCCCTCCCCACTTCCATTCTTCGGGCATGCCTAGGCTATCAAAAGACCTTGCCAGGGAGTGTTCCAGTGAAGCATGACACTCCTGCTCCATGCACACTATACCCCAAAATGGACTTACTATGGCCATCTGTAGTGTAGTATGATTACATGCCATAAGCTCTCTATCTTAGATGAGTTCCATTGGAGTGCACCGCCTCCAATAAGAGGCCACATTTCATCCATTTTAGTTTGTAGTGTGTGCAGACTAGCTGTGCCATGCTTCACTGTGGTGGTCCTTAGCACTATAGCTTAACAGGGTGAACAGACATTTGTGTTTGCCCAGCTTCCCTATAAAATTGGTTGTTGAAAAAACAATCAATCGTGGGAGAATGTCCTTTTCTCTGTGTCCTCCTTCATTAAAAAATTATCCTTCAGCAACGTTGGTTACATTGGCTTCTTCCTCCTTAATCCATGGGAAACATGAACTCTGCCAATCTTTTTCTTGGTGCAGTTTCTATGCTGGCTCAGCTTGATTGGCTGACATGTTCAAAAGGTCAGAGTGAGCCAATGCTTTCCCCCTCTCATACATCCATGGATAAGGAGTGGCAGCCCAGTAACAGCTGCTCTTCCTGCACTGTGGCCCATAATGCAGGTAACCCATGCAAGAGAATGTGCCTCACCCCTCATTAATTCTCTATGCAGATGCAAAGGGCAGATTCTGACTGAGCACTGAATGCAGACCCAGGACTCCAGAATTAAACCTATTTACATATAGTTACATACTACCTAAAGAGCAGATATGGCACTAAAGCTACTGCCAACTATCAGAAAGAATCCTGTATTTCACAGTTGTTATTATAACTGATACCAAATCTTTTAAATGATATGAATGCTGTGAATGCTGTCTGACCTTGAGTGAAAAGAAAACCACACAGGAAGATGTTCCATCTCAGAGTGCATCTAGAAGTATCTGAAAATACTTTGTTCATTTAAACTATGAAATGGTTTGGAACTTCCCTAATTTCCTTATTAAAACAAAGAACACACAAGCAGTACCCAAAAATCTTAATGCTGAGAGCTCTTTCCTTTACAATGGGCTGATTTGCCATACAAAGTGGAGGGCCAGCAGCTTTTGGGTTTGGATTCACTGTGGTTCTCCAAAAATGTACCTGTCAGCATAAAACAGCCACTTCTGACTAAAAGACCAACACCATGAAGAACACCAGCATTATGTTCTACAATTTGTGCCACGCTGTACATATGAACTGCCCAAAATGTTTCCACATGACCATGCTCGCTTGTGCCAGTGCCATTCTGAGACGTTAAGAACCACTTACGGTAAAGAAGCTGGTTAGAGCTACTGTACACTAATAAATGTTAAGGCAAAACCAAATTATTATGATCATCTTCCTGTAGGCCCTAGAATTTGACCAGGACTATTTAAGTGGCCATGATGTATAATTTAAGGACAAAATAAACTAAAATACTTTGCATAGTGATTAATGTTTGGAAGGGTGCCTCTTCAGACGCTTTAGCTTGCCACAGCACTCACTCAGTGACCAAATTCTGTCTAGTACAGAGAAGAAGGAGCGTGTTTTGAAGATTTAAAAGCTTGGCCTATTTCTAGGAAAAGCATGAATATCAATGAAAGCCCTGAAAAACCTACAGCTAGGCTATTTTGTGGTGAAAATGAAATCTTACAGCATGATTGGCCACATTGGCTCCAGATACTATGGCGATAAGGGCAGAGTAAAAACCTTCGTAGTTCAGAACAGTACCCAAAAGAAGAAAGACTAATAGATATCCTCCCTTCGAGCCCTACCCATGACCAGATGACCCCTTGGTCACATTTTAAAATCTACAAAAGTGTTTCATTGGGAATACCTACTAATAAATAATGTTCAGGTCACTGGTTGCCAGATAATAAAAGCTAAAAGGGCAAATTCAAACCCAGTTTCCCCAGCTGCCACAGTCTGACAGTAGAAGCCAGGTTTCCACAGGCAATACATATAGAGGCTTTCTATGTTCCAGGGTTCATGAGTATACTATTCTGAGATTCTGAGAATCTTTCACTGTTGTCCACTAAAATGGGAGCATATTGGGGCTCTGGAGAACTGCACGAGGTGCTCACCCTATTAGTTACCTATCACAAAGCCTACTAGATAATCTTTTCATTAATTCTTTGACTGTAGTAGTTATACTGTCTTATGAAACTCAGACAAAAAGGAAGAACCCTGATTTGCACACTGTGCAGTGAAGGGGTGGGGGCAAGGGGACACAGGAAATGGTAATTTTTTAGTGGGACATGAAAAACAAATATATAATTACACATAATAGTATGGTAGTAACAATAATGCTGCTATAGAAAGCAATATACAGTTGTACAGTCTTTTTTTCCTCTTATACGTAATGAAGACAACAGAGGAAAACTGTGATAGAAATCCATATATCAAAAGATGCTAACACTAGGTATGACTCATATTCCACCCTCAAAGTTTTCTTAATGTCAATGTAAACTTTCAGGTCAAAATATCAAGCTCATTTTTTAGTAAAGGAAGCTTACCAGTAAATCCATAACAGCCATAGCTGTGTAGCATATTTAAAAATGTGGCCACTTTTAGGATCTTGATTCTGTGAACATGTAAGCATATAAGAAACCTTAAAATAGATGTAAACATCTTCCTTTATGCACCAAATTGTGAAAATGCTAACCTACTTGGTGAGATAAGTTAACTTCATTGTGACAGTTCCACTGTTCAGCAATAGCTGTTCCACCTTAGTATCATACATGTAAGTGTAAGTCAAACATATTTTCGTTCTACAATAGAAATGCTGTAACAGACTGAATTTTACAAAATATAAAAGTGCAGATGAGCAGAGGGACATTTTCTTCCTGGTATTCATAAAAAGTACTTTTCTCTTAATAACCAGTTATAAAAAGCACGTTAGAGGGAAACTGTGACCAAGGATATATGCACATTCAAACATCCCAGTGACTTCACAACCCACTGGAGCTTTCCTCTTGTGCTTACCATGATGTCACAAGAATCCCTGGATACATGACCTTAGCAGTATATATAGCTCACAGCTATCTCTACAGTTCTCTCCATTATTCTTTATCCCCAACTCTAAAACTAACTTTAGCTAACTCAAAAATGAAATATTTTGATTTATGACAAAAAGGTTACTTAGGGAAGTTGGATACTAAATTGTTCAGTGGAATCTTTATCCTTTGATTATGTAGTTGGCTGAACAAAAGCATTTTGATTCATTCTGTTCCAATTTAATTCCCGTTTGCAACTGACCCAACAGCTGACCCATTTTTATGCTTAGTATCCCCAGGAAAACAAAAAATACAGTGATACTTGTTAATCATGACATTTCATATTTCATGTTCCAAGCTTTTGGTTTCACAAAGAAGTCAGAACAAAAGTTATGCAAACATATGAAAGCTTGCCATATTCTCTTAGTAAAAGCCAACGTTAAAATTGTTTCACTTCTACTGCAAGTAAATCTGGTCATTTTTATATTACAATAAAGTGAAAATGAACTATACTTTGGACTTTATAAATAGCTTTGTATTACAGCTTAATGTAATGGGGGCTGTAAAATGATGTCTTCCTTTTTTTCCTTTTGCACATATTTTGATTTCTTTTATTCTGGGCTTGGATTACCTTATTTTATATTTTGCTGAAATGGATGCTCTTCTATTTACTTCTTGTTGTGAAAACACTAAGATAATGGGTATCTGATATATTTTCACATGATCCTATACAATTTCCATATATTTTATTTTGACATTCAATTAGAAAAAATAGAAATAAGCCTTTTCAAAATGCCCAGACAAAAACTCAACATACAAACAAAACTTTTAATTCCAAAACTGATTCAGAATACATTGTAATTACTGACCATTGCAGAATTATTTCTGCAATGAACTGAACCAAAAACCCAGATCTAAACACAATGGTGACTGAAAATCCACCTCTGAGTTTGGGACATGGATCTGTCTTTAGCACGTATAAACTTTGTGTGTGCATGAATGCATGAGAGGAAGAGAAAGGGTTCCCAGGTTGGCATCCAAAGTTAGTGCCAAAGGAACTCACTTTATATCACAGAAATCAAAACTGTTTTGAACACGATATAAATTGTAGTAAATGTTAACACTATCCGTAACTGGCCTACAATGTGCAATGTAAAATTTATCCATATGCAGATATAAGATCTGTTAATACTGTCCATAGCCCTGGCATACAATGGTTTGGTTTTCTCATTTCAAATGCTAAAATCTTTGATACCCAGTGTGGAATCATTCACCCTGATGCCTATAGTGAAACAGATAAAAAAGGGCAGAACCAGATATCAGAACCAGTATGTGTGCATGCGTATTTATGTTCATTACATTGTGAGGCAGAGCAAGTGTTTCTTTGCCTCCTTGATCTGCAGGTTCAGTGGTGATTTTCATGTTGGTTTGAGTATATACTCAGTGGTGACCCAGTCAGTTCCCAAATGAGGAACTGGAGAGATATATGCTTCTGTCTTGGACTCCATAAAAAAAAGCCCTGGCCCATATGCTATTTCCAGATTGTTGGTGGATTACTTTCATTGGATTTTTCCTGTAAGGAAAAAAAAGCTGTTGTGCCAACTGTAAAATGCCAGAAACTGGCCCACTTTCATACAGACAATCATAGGGGTGGGGTCATAAGCCAATGGGCCAAAGGGAGGGAATGGGTAAAAGGTAAAAACACATCAAAACTGGTCACAGGCAACTGGTGAGGGAGAAGGGAGGGGCAGGTGCCCCCCCGAGATTGGCCCCCAACTCAGCACCACTCAGGATGGGGCAGATTTTGCATCCTGGGCCAGCAGTGTGTTGTGGTGGGGCACTAAGCTGCAGCACAGAAATATAGGAGTGAATATGGGGCTTTTGATCCACCCCAGGCCTGCCCACAAATTGTGACCCCCCCCAACCCCCAACTCTGGAGGCACCAGTCACCCCTGATTGTGGTAACATACATTCAGCATCTTCATTTCTCTAGAGGTGTCCCAAAAGAAGCCTTTAAGTTCTAAGAGTGCTCAGACAGCAGCCTGCAGCTGCCCCCAAGTCTGAGTTCAGCTCCTTCGGTCCACAGTCCTGGCTGACCAAGGCAGAGGGATCTCCAGCACAGCTGCACACTCCAGGTCCAATGTGCACACTGCTCACTCTTCCCCTTACTCCAGCCTCAAGCTTCCTCTTCCTTTTTCCCTTGCCCTCCACCTGCCCTTGTTCTTCCTACTGTTACACACATTACATTAACAGATTCACAGAGGTTTAGGGCTGGAATGGACCTCGTGAGATCATTGGGTCCAGCCCCCCTGCTCTTGGCAGGAAAGACTGCTAGGGCCAAATAACTCCAGCAAAGTGTGCGTCCAGTCTCCTTTTGAAGATCTCCATGGTAGGTACCTGCCACCCCTCTGGGAGTCTGTTCTAGAGTCTGGTCACATGAACCGTGAATAAGTTTTTCTTTATATCCAGCCTGAAACCTTCTTCTAGGAGTTTATGACCATTGCTCCTGGTTTTGCTGTGGGGTGCTCTGGTGAATAGTTGTTCACCTAGCCCCTGATGCTCTCCCCTGATATATTTGCCACCAAATCCTCCCAAAGTCTTCTCTTTTCCAGGCTGTGTAATTCATATTACACTCTTATTTTCACATGTCCCATACATTAGTAGCTTCATAGTCCATTGCTAGAAGTAGTTGATTGCAGCTGATCAGTCAACAAGATTGTGACCACTTTTGTTAAAAAAAGGACTGACCCAGTGCCATTCTCACTTCACATTACAGGGCTCAGAGGGTGCACATCACTCTGAAATGCTTATATTTTGCTTGCTTTTTGCATATTTTGACTTGTTGTGGATGCAGGAATTTATTAACATGCATTGTAAAGTGAGTAAGCAGAAGTTCAGTACACTGCTATCCTTTTCCACATTTCAACTCTTTTCTCTCTGTGTTTGCCAGTTTTGGCCCTTTTTTGTGCAGATTGTCCCTGGATTTTGCCTAACCTTTCTTGTTTCTGTTAGGGCCCAGTATAGCAAGCAGTACTGAATCAAGCAGCAGTTTGGTGCAAAACTACTCAATCATTAGAAGGGATATGTGGCAGTGTAGATATTTTAGCTTTTACATTTTTTATCACACCAAGGCTATTTTTTTCTTTCTTTTTCACTCTTATTATTAGCCTTTTTATAGAAAATTGGCTTACCAAGAATTTATGAATTAGTAAGTCTATTATAATGATGAATGGTAATTACCATTTAAATCCTGAGTCATTCATCAGCTTGTTCACCATATGTCAGGTGACACAAGAGTGCCTGAATACTTGTCTGGTAAGTATTTCTCAAAAGATTGTTATATTTGTCTGAACTTTAGACCCATATGCCAAATACTGGCTAATAAAAATAATGATTAAAAAAAACAGTTTGGCAGGTTATTTAAGCGGGGGGGGGGAAGCGACAGTGAGATAAGAGACATCAGTTCTAGTGACACAAATGTATATATTGTTTTTAATTTAAGGAGGATAAACAAGGCTTTTGTGATATTTTGGAGACAAAAAACCACATGATATATGTATGCAAAAGTATTTGTTGGAGGCTTGTTTTCTAAAATAATAGTTAGTGAGCTGCTGAGTCTTTCAGCACAGTACACAAGAGCAAATCCTACCCATATGGATACCACCCACAAGTTATTGCCGTCATTAGGGCTAGGTACAGACATTCAAAAAGCCCAAGACAAAATTAATCTAAGTTACACGGTATTCAATAAGTGGAGTAGTTTACAATAATAGCAAATAGTACACACATTTGCCTCTGGGGAGGATGGGGAGAGGGGCAGGGCACAAATCTTAGACCAACTTCTAGCATTTTTAAACCAGTCTATGTGTACCAAATTTCTGTTCTGTTACGGGTATAGATTAGTTTCTTATCACTTATACTGGTAAAAGTGTAATGTATATACCTGGCCTAAATGTTCATTTCTGAACATTAAACAAGTGGCTGGGTGCTATCAAGATCCTAATAAACAGGCACCCACATTACAAATCCTGCATTTTGTTTAACCCTACCTAACTGGCATCCTTGCTGGCAGTCTTAGAAAAGGAACAAAAACTTAAATGGACATAGTGACCAAACTACCACAAACTAGTAGATATTGGCCCCCAATATCAAAACTTAGATGTGCTAGTGAGACAGTATAGAGATGATTTCACTGTAGCTTCCAGTGTCATACATTTTGTCTGGGTGAATGGAGAATTTCTGTCTGCAGAGTTCTTAGTCAATCATCTTTCACAAGCACAAAATAATAAAAAAAGGGAATCCATTTGGGTTCTTCCTAGAAAAACCTTCCTTTCCGGTTTGAGTAAAATTATATTAACAGGAATGGGTGCACATTATGCATCAAGTGATAAAGATTCCAAGGGAAAAGTTAACATTAATGATTATAACTTTGACTATTTCTTTTCGTTTTGACATACCATATCTATCGTAGGCTTAACAGTTCATAAACTGAAGCTAACTTTCTGAATGATAATTTAATTCTTGAAATGTAACTATAGAGTAGGAAGAAAATACTGAGATATTAATCCTGGCAGCAGATAGCAATGCTAGAACCAGAAGCTTAATGGTGCTGAGCTGAATGGAACATAACAAGTCAGCTATCCTAACAAAATACAGTCTTTGTCTCTCAGTGGGTTAGGAATGCTCTCCCAGCGTAAGCATCTGAACATGGGAGAACATAAAGTAACAGTTAAACTGAGTAATGTTGCATAACTAAGCTGCAGGGGTTTTGTTCAGCTTTCTAGCAGAGTATAAAATCTGTGATTATTGTTTTAATCAAAGGTCTGATAGTCTATCAATGCCCTATTTTCCTGATCTAGTTGCAGTTGTAGTGAGTTTTTTTTATTATTACATCTACCTCTTCAAAATATGTATTGCTATTTTATAGTCATAGATGTGTAAAAAAAAGACTAGATGTTCAGACATTTCTACTAGGCCCTGTGTCTCTGTATAGTGGACCAGGCCAACCCCTGGGTCTAATACATAAAAACCACTGAAAAATTCAGAGCCAAATTTTGAAGAACATTTTTCCAACACAGATTTCTTCCTGGTCTGTCCTTCATCACATATGGCTCTGCATCATTCTTTGAGACTGTTTCTAAAAGGTATAAAACAACACAATATAAATCTATTTTCTGTAGATTTTAAGTTGCCTATAGAAAAGTAAGTTCAGAAATGGCTTTACACTACAGCACGGACAACAGACTACGACTCTCCCAAAATGAATTACAAACCTGATAAATGTAACAAACACTTCTATACCAAATCTAGGAAAAAATAATGTGGCAATCAGGTGAATTCGTTTCCCACAAAACTAAAAGAAAAAGTCCTGAATGGTGGTATCACTTCTTGGCCTCTTGTGGGCTAAGATCAAGTGTATTCTTATATATAGGGACACAGAGCTAAAGATTCCCACTGATGCTTCACATTGGAGGCCCCAGTCTTCCAAAGGCTGCCTCTGTATGTCAGCATGTGAAGTTGATTTTTCCCAGCTGACGCTGGGCTAAAGTTTCTTGGAAGCATTTGGGGTGGAGATGTGCCAGACAACCTTAAAAAATAAATCAGTTACAAGTGAACCAGGGCAACCCCCAGGGCCCAGAGGTAGGGCGGGTGTTTTGCTACATGCATTACTAATTAACTGTGAAAAGTTCTGAGCGGTCCCAACATTTTTTTGTGAGTACCAGCTACCATTTATAAAAAAGGTCATAAAAAGAAGGTAAAAACACAGCTTCAATAACTGAAATTAAACATACCAAAGTTTTGGAAAACATCATTTTGGGGATTTTTAATTTTATTTTTAACCTAATGTGATGCTTTGTGTCAGATGCAGTGCTCCTTATCATAACTCATCTGGCATAACCCAGAGTGATGCAACATTTTTATAATGCTTATTTCTTTTTCTTTTCCCCCAATAATTTTTTCCAGACAAAAATTACTTCAATCTGTGGCAGGGGGGAAGCCTTTGGACTCAGTCCTAACTAGCCAAAACTTAACCTGCAATTAGGAGTCTTGGATCACTGGGAAAAATAGGTATTCTTTGCTCTACCTAGAGGTTCATGTTACAGTAGGCAGTGAATATTCCAGACCGAGCACATTCTTAATTCAAGGGTCTCAAGAGAAAGTTGGAATTGTGCTAGAGGAGCTTGCTTTTAGCTTACAGAAGAAAAAAAATCATAGTTTTCATGTGTTTTTAAAGCAGATTGAGAGACTGGAAAGTCTTAAATAAGTCTGGTCAATAGTACATACGTTAATTGTAAAGTCTCCTTAATATCTAAATGTGGAATGATCTGGAGTTCAGAGCCTCCACGACAGGATCAATACATTTCATGGGGCTTTCTGACCCTGTCCCATAGTTTTGCAAGCAAACGCTTACATTTTTAATAGAATTTTGCTGTAAGAGGTTTTTTTCTTTAGATTTAGCAACTGAAAGACACATACCAATATATTATAAAGAAAGATTTCTTTATACTGCAAATATCCAGTAATTCTAGGTATACCCAGTTATTCTAGAAGGACTGACCACTTGTTGTTCAAAGAGAATACTGCTCAGTGTAAAAGAGTAGGAAAAAAATCCAGTTTCTTTCTATAAATGACTTCACTGGAGTGGCATGTATGCAATGGGGTGCAGGAGGGGAGCACAAAAGGACTCATTTTTATGTATGATTGTAGATTACGTGTATGATTAATAATTACCACACAGAGGAAAAAATTGGGATTGAAGTCAGACTGAACCAGTGAATTATTCTCTGACTTTTACAGCTCATTGTCTCTCTTGTGCCTCTGTCCACTCATTTGGTAAACTGGATGAAAAGCAGGACCAGATAGAAAACATTCCTAATCCAAAATGATAGAAAATAATGTAGTAATATACACAACCTTTATTTGTGGACTTGGGAATTATGGAGACAGTGGCCTAACTCCTTTCTCCGTTCCACTTGAACTGCATAGGACCAGAAAATAATGGGGGCAGCAGTAGTTTTTAGTTCACTTGTATGCTCCTCAACCTAGAGCCAGCTGAAGACACAGTAACTTCTCTAATTTAAAGCTATGCAAGCATCTTATGATCACTGGGGGGTGGGGGGAGGGTGTTAAACTACCTTGCTTCCATTGCAATATCCCTTTTCCCAAGGATTATTAGGCAGCAGTACAAAGCAGATTTAGTAGAATGAAGGATTAGGACCTATAACACCATATTGTTGTCTATCACGTATTTATCTTCAAGCATTCAGGAACATCCCAGAAAGTTAGGGCACATCCACACACACACACACACACACACACACACATTGTTTATACACATATAAAATGTGTTTGTATCTGTATATATATATTACATGCACATGTACAGTGTATTTGCTTGGCATTTTTAATAAAATATAAAACAACAACATTAATACCACTACTATTGCTACAGCTAACGCTAAAACAAACATAAAAGCCAGTCTTCAGTGAAAAGCAGATGGTGGCCCTAAACTTAGCTTTCCTGAGTAAGACAATGAGAAAATAGAGGGTGAAAGCAGAATTTAAGTTAGATTAAGATTTATCCCGAAGACGTACAATAGTCAAGTTCAACAAAGGAGATTAGTTTTGTGAAATTTCTTAATGGTAAATTAAAGAAGAAACAGATTTGACTGGCTTTTAAAATATTCTTCTCTTTTTTGTGTCCCTTTGCTTTGTCAGAGACCATTCCAATATTTTCTAAGTAATCAGCAAAGTCATACAAGTTTATTTTGTAAGTACCAGATGCAAAAGATCACATTAGAAATAGATGACTGATATATTTTAAGGATCCATTAAGTTACCTGTTACATAGTGCATGTAGTGGTGTATATGAGCCATGAAGTTAAGATCTGTGGGAGAAATAAAAACTAGAAGAATACAAAGGTTGATTTGTTCATTGAACTTCCAGTACTATTTAAAAGAAAATAGACTTAATAGTAACCTGCTGTTTGGTTGCAAGGTGGGTATGATTTTCCTTAAGATATATTAGTGGAAATAAGATTAATTCCATTGAAATCAATGGATTTACACCATTGTTACTGGGATCAGAACGAAACTCTGACAGCTTATCATTTTGTTTAAAATGGAGTAGTAGTTACAGGAAAAAGCAAAGAAAATATTCAAAGCCCCAGTTTGCTAGATTTATTATGGTATATGTAAACAGTAGCACATGAGTCTGCTAGGAATATGAAGGGGAAAACATCCTGGAAATTAATATTATTTATGATGACCTGACCCACTGTTATATTATCCACCAAAAGTAAAGGATTTAAATTGAAGAACTGACATGGACAGTTTCTAGACCTTGACTTTTTCTGGTAAGGAGATAGTCCCCTTATGTGGAGGGGACTATTACTAAGATTCTGTAGTTATCCTCTGCACTGAATGAAAAAAATATTCATGCCTTTAGGGGCTGTGGGTCCTTGCTGTGATTTACATAACTTACTGTGAGCTGGCATGGCAGACGCCAATTATAGAGAACTTTGGAACTACTCTACCTGTAGCTCCCAGTGGAAGCCATGTTTCTGTTGTATTAAATCTGTACAGAAATGACAATGGGGGGAAAGGAAAAAAAAATAAATGGTGCTCTGAACGTTATAAGTAAACCTTTGGGAACAACAATATATGTACTGTGGTGCAAGTGATAATGCAATTTTGCTTAGCATTGCAAAGAACATCCAAACCAAAGCAAAGTCATAAAAATGGAAATCCAAAATAGGGAGTACAGCTGTAACGTAGATCTGCCTTCTGCAGCCACTGTGGTTTAGTCAGCCAGCAATCTAGAAAGTTGAAATGTTTCTTTTATGTCTTTTTTTCCCTTTTTTTTTTTTTGGCTTGGTAAGGAAAATAGGTCTAGGTAAAAAGAATAATCATAATTTACGGTGGTGTCATATATACAGGGCAAGGCAAGGAATTAAGTATATCAATCTGAATGGAATGTTTGCTGGACAGTTATTCAAAGGCATTAGGAATTAGCAATTTTATTATTCAGCACACAAATCATTTTAATAATATTCCAAAAATCTAGTTGCCAAATTTAAGGTTAGTTTCAATATCAAAACCTGACCAGCAGAAATAGCAGCATATTGCTTCCCTGCTCCTGAAAAAAAGATTCTCTTCTCCTCTCCCCCTCGCTCCTGCTGCCTTACCAGTTGGAGACAGGGTAGAAGCTGCCTTTTATTTTTGTGCTAAACAAAAGCATATAAATATCTTTTAAAAAAGCTTGCAGTTTGGTACTGAAAGGATGTAAGGAAAGAGAGACAAAAAGCACCAAGTTCTCTCTGGGTGTGTACAAATGTTCTCTGCCCCCGATCTATGATCACACAGCTTACTTTAAGCCATGTGACTGTAGATAAGGAGTGGCACATACAGGTGTCCAGAGATGCCAGGAGCCTCGTGGGAACCAGGTGTAAGTAACTCAGGGTGGGAGGGCAGGTGGGAGGGATCAGGGGAAGGGCTAGTGGGTCTGCAGAAAGGTTTGCAGGACCAGGTGGGAGGCAAGAGGAAAGTGAGAATGGTTCAGGTGGTTGGAGGGTTGGGAGGCTGAAAATAAGTTGGTGAGGGTCAAGAAGTAGGGCTGTAGTGAGTGGCTGTTATAAGTGGCTGGACTTTCTCAGCATCCAGAATACACACAGGTATTTGATGGATTGGGTTAAGCCATTCCTGTTCTAAGTTAGTTCACTTACTAAGGTGAACTAATTTATATTGGATACTCCATTTTTGGCCTGATTTAAAACACCCGCATGTTTGCACAGATGGGCATTTAGATTCACTGAACCCTAGTTAAGTCAATCTAAATGTGTTGTCTGTGTGTACCCTCTGCCTCAGGTGGTGGCTGCTACAATGCTATTTAAAGGAAACTAGCATGGGACAGAGAGGAACACAAATTGCACAACAGACTGGTCTTCGGCCCTTGCTAAGTCTTTACCCCTCTGCAGCTGCCATTGCAAAAAAAAATATGCTGCTTCCCTTGGATTACAAATAGTTAATTTCTGCTATTTAAGTTGCTTGCTCCTTTGCCCAGCCTTTATGCTGAATTTAGCACATGCCCATTTGATATCAGTGTATTTCAAGGGTTTCCAGTATTGTCAAGGGTGCTGTTTCTCCCCTCTCTCTGCAATGAGGTTTCTAACTCTGACACACAGCAAATTCATCTCTACCTCCCTGTATGCTTTATAACATTTGGAGGAGTTATTTAATCCTTTGGTCTTTCACAATAATAAGAAAACACCCAAAACAAAGAAGTTATATGACTTACCTAAGGTCATAGTGTGAATCCTTGTCAGTGTCAGAAAAATGGTTCATGCAACATTCAGACATGTTATTCCTTGTTAGACTGTTATGTCTCATATATGCTGTTCCCCAGGCCTGATGCAAAGTCCTGTAGAGACACCAAAATGCGTACTGTTAAATTCCAGCAAGTGCAGACACCTAGATCAGTCCTGTGGAGCTATGCTTATACTACACGGAAGTGATTGTAGGTTGTTACTAGTGTTTCAGGGAGAAGTGAATATAGCTGCTTGTGTGTACCAGCAGGCGTTAGCATCAGGACTTTTCTGAATAGCAAGAATAAAGATGACAAGTATGGGTTCTCCATTCTTGTGTACTGCTTTGACTATGGTAGTCTGCTGTACATAGCAAAAGAGAAGGTGATTTTCAACTGTTCATCTCTTACCATTGCACTCAGTATTTGTTTCAAACTTTCCAGTTTGTTTTAACATGATCAACAGGAATCTGGGTTTTCCTTGATAAAAAAAAGCAAATTCTCTGATAAAAGCCCCAAAATAGCAATTAAAATGAAAGGCCACATATACACAGGTGTCAGTCAAACATGTTTTGTTGTTATATTTACAATTTTAAAGCAATTTGGAAAGCTATCAATCACTATTCTAATATTATAAAAGCCTAAGTCTGTCTTTCTGTCTGTCTGTCCATAATACTTTATTCGCGCTCTGATTGGCTGATGGAAACAGCCAATCAGAGTGCTCCAAGCATGGGGGAGCACTGCCATGATTCCAAAGCCGCTCTGAGGACCGGACAGAGAGTGGGGGAGCCGAGGTGCTGCTTGCAGAGGCTGGGGTGGGGGTGCCACTTGCAAGGACCAGGGTGGGAGAGCCGAGGCCAGCAGCTCTGGCCTCAGCTCCCTCATCCCGGTCCCCGCAAGAGGCAGAACAGTGGTAGCATAGGGTGCTAGGTAGCAGCACTCCATCCCAGCCCCCACCCTCCCTGGCACCCCTCCCCATCATTCTCAACAGGCAATCAGCTAGCAATAAAATAAATTCTAAATACCTATAAATTTTGGTATTTGATTTCGGATTTTGATTTTGGATTTTATCATGGAAAATCAGAGCTCCCCCTGCCCCCTTACTTCACCAAGTTGCAGGTCCACATCCCTCAATCCCCACTCACAGCCCCCTGCCCCTGCCAGTGCTCCTTACTTCCTGCATTGCCCCCTGGCCCTGCTGGTGCCCCTCATTACCTGCCCCTCACAGTCCCTCCAGCCCTGCTGGTGCCCCTCATCCCCCATGCACAGCCCCTTGCACCCCCCCCCAGGCTTGCTGAAGGGGGCTCTCAGCTGCCAGGGTTAGGGGGCCTGGGACCCAGGTCCACAGCTTGCTGCCTGCCTGCTGCAGGCTTGGGTAGGGGTGGGACTGGCACTGTGCACACTCCTGGAGGTCAGAGAGACCCATGCCCCTAGATCTATGCACAGGGTGGGGGAAAACACGGGCTGCTCTCTGCAGGCATGGGCTTCCCACCCTACTGCCCTCCCCCCCCCCCGGGGCCCCTGCAGCCCAGTGGATGCAAGCTAGTGCTGCAAAGAACAGCAGTGTTGCCCGGGAAGCTTTTTGCTGCTGTGAATGCTGTGCTGCCCTAGCCCCAGGGGACAGCAGCAGGGTGGGGAGCCTGAGCCTGCAGCAGGCAGCGTGTCTCATCCCGACCCTATGCACAGATCTGGGGGACATGGGTCTGCATGCAGCAGCAGGGAGCCAGACCTATCCCTCTGCCCCCCAGACAAGCCATTTGTGCTCCATCTCACTCCCCGCCAAGGCCCTGCGGCCATGCATTGTGGCCTTGGGCCCCAAGACCCATGCACTGGCTGGCTGGCAGCAGCCCGAGTCCCAGCCCCAGCCCTACCAACTCCCTCCCTCCCTCTCTATAGGAGCCTCAATTCACTGCCTCCCACCCTGCTACTTTCTTGCTGCAGCTGTTTTCCAGGCTGCCTGGTGGCCGTGTGCATACGCACGCACATGGTATCCTCTGCCTGACACAGAAAACCCGAATCCCTGCTGCAAAAAATTGAAATCTTAACTCGGGAAGTTATAACCAAGAATTTGCAATTCACCCTCCATTTGCGTTTTCAGAGTTTAAGTAGTAAGAGATTAAAGGAGGTAAGAGAAGTATCCGTTTTACAAACTATTGCCTCCCCTGAAAGCACTGGAAATGAGAAGAAAAATTCAATGGAAGCCCTACTCCATGGATCATATTTTGTGAATTGTGTGGCAGAATAAGCCAACGAGAGCAGAATCATTCAATTAACTAAGTATCTACAGGGAAGGGGTTCTGGAAAACTTGCAAATGGGCTAGCATATGCCCTAGTCAACAGGGCTGGGGCCAGCATTCCAAAATGCTTTTAGTAAGTCAAGGCACACATTTTGTCTATTAACTTTCTTAATAAAATTCAGTATGGCTATAATTATAGATTTAATTTTAACAAAAGTTACATGCATTGTATTCACTGAATTGCAGGTGCTGCCCTATAAATATCATTTACTATTTTAAATGAAAAGGGGGAATTTTTAACTATTAAACATTTTAATTGCTATTTAAAAAATTAAACACCCTTTTATAACAACTGGCACATTTTCACAAATCTCCATTTTTTCTGTTTCTCTCAAGCTGATTTGAAAGTTACTATCTTGAATATCATCTAGTGTTTATGCATTAGTCAAAGTGATCTTTGCAGAATACCAACGTCTAGCAAAGGCAAAAGAAAATAATTTTATAGAGTGTTTTTGCATATATTATTAAGATTCATGTCTTGATTTTTTCCCTTATAAATAGTGTCCCAAAGATCGGTGATATCTACTGTGTTAAGTGTTGGGTTCAAGAGATTAAGGGCAATGACTGGCATCTGGTTCACTTTTATTTCCATCTCTGTGCAACCTCACATCGCTATACATCTGTTTTGTTGATTCAGAAGAGCACTTGAGATGCTTTACAGTTGATTTTGACAAGTGCTACAATTTGATATGGGTAGATAATTCTTGCTGAGATGATTTCAAAAGTACAGAAATTATAATTTTGAGTAGATATTACCTTTCTTTATGATCAGAATTTTCATGTAATATACTGTGCACTTAAGCTTCTTAATCACATTTCCCTTTTTTAAAACATTACATTCTTTTCATCTAATCTAGTAAAGTATCACACATTAAAATATTGTTCTAAATATATCTTGTTTTTTTCTGTGCTGTGGACAGCTCATATAAAACCCACTTTTAAAAATGTTCACTCCTAACCTTCTCCCCAAAACTATTTGGTTTGGAATTTAATTAAGCAGTAAGACAGGCCAGACTGTATGGAAGGGCTGATTAATGCACACCTCGGGTGCATTTCACCTCATGCTTCCAGCACATCTGAGGTGTGGATTAATCAGCACAACCGCTTAGTCCAGAGTGGCTTGGTATGATTATAAAACAGGCATTTGCAAAAATAAAAAATAAAACAACATATTCTTATGCTATGTGAAATCATTTGTTGAGATGGATTTTTCAAAATAAGTCTGAAATTCAAAGGAAATCTAACGTATTATAGATTTTCGAACAAATATTTTATTAAATAATGCAAAAAGAATTCAATCCTGGAGGGCTTTCTGGTTTTGTAGTAGCTTTTGTACCTCCCCATGCTATTTTTTTAATCTTCTCCTTCTTGCCTCATATCCTTTTTTCCTATCCTATGTATCTCTCATATATATTCTGTACCTATCAGAGTATAGGCTTTGGCTAGTCTTTTTTCCTGCACTGTCCATATGCTATTTAGCATTTATAAACATGGGATTGGAAGTTGCTCTTTGTTACATCAACATAAAGCCAGGGCACCCTCATTGAACATGCAATGGAGTTAATACTAGCTTTATGCTTGTTTAATTGACATCTTCAGCAGCCCTTAAATTGGAGGATTTGGGCAGCAAGTCCTGACAAAGCACTTGAGAGCAAAATAGTGTAAAACAGTTTCAGAATCAATGCACAAAAGATGGGATAATGCCACTACTACATGCCCTTTCTTCTACCAATACAGGAGCACTGACTCTGCACCAGATCCATATGGTAGATGTAGATGTTTTTGGTAGAACAAGGATTCAAGGTGTGTTTTGTTCAGCACTGTGTATCCTGTTCTTGTGACCTGCCAGCTCACAAATGCACATGAGGAAGTTAATATTTCAGGCAGAGGTAACTTCTGCTCAGTGCCTGACTGCGTTTCCCCTCATGGGGCAGGATTCAAAGTCCATCGAAGTGCTTTGGCCATTGGAGATGGTGTGTTGCACCAAAAGCAGCAGTGATATTCCAAGGGCTTTGCTGCCAGGGGAGAAGAGGAACTTGGCCCATTCCTTGCATGGGGGTCCCATACCAAGCAGAGCTCAGGCACCTCTATTAATTGTCTGTGGCTTGTTGGGCTTCAGTGAATGCCCTGCTTTGCCTCTTTTCCAAGGCCTCAGTGCATTAACCCTTTGAAAATAGAATTTTGAGTTTAAAGTAGTGGAGCTTCTGGAGAAGATTTTTTTTTTCTTAATTTTTTTAAAAATGTTCTCTCAAGAGGAGAGAATATAGCCTGGAGTTCTTAAAATACCATAGGAAACTAAAAGCTATTCAACTGTGGAGGAGTGTGCAGGCTCCCTGAGGAACAAAATAGACGAGCAGAAGGGAGAGAAGTGTCTGGAGTAAGTGACTGAGGGAGAGGGAAACAAGCAGCAAAAATAACACAGTAGGGCTGCAGCTAATAAATAGGATGAAGCAGAGGGAATTTAAAGAGGGGGTAGAGAGTACGTCTAAAAAAGGAGATGATGATTAGAGAGGCAGATGTGAAGGGTGGGGATGGGAATTCTAAAAAGCCCAGATTCCCATTCAACATAAAAAGTGAAAATCTGAAACTGCAACCTCTGCTCAAGGGATTATTTACTGATGCAAGTAGACACGCTGAAGTCTTCTATTCATGTCGGTCTGCAGGGCTGAGCCTATATTTATGAGAATTTTGCATCCTATTTAATTGTGTTTGTAACACCCACACACACTTGGGTTGTGTATGGTAAAGTGCATGCATTTGTTTGTTGTGTAATGTGTGTGTGTGTGTGTGTTTCAACGTGGGCAAGATGGCCCTTGTTGTTCTGGCCATGTGTTCTGCACATGGAAATCTGGGGCTTGTATCTCGACAAAATACGTAAAATCCTCTGGCCTCATTGGCCAGAGGAAGCAGAAGATTCTCCAGGCAGATGGAGTAAGGAAAAGGCCAGAGCATGGCACTCCCTAATTCGACAAGGCTTGGGTGGTGTCACACCAGGTATATAAAAACAACTCAAGTAAGGTTTTTCTTTCTTTCTCCTGAGGCTGATAAGAGCTGCACAGCTGAATTGGTAACCAGAAAAACTGCTCCCCATAGGAGAGCACCCCCCCTGTTCACTGGAGAGGCAAGCAAAATCTATGTGAACAGAAAGCCTCAGGTACAGGGAGAAAAAGTCTGTTTTGGAGCTTAAGACCCGTTTGCTTCCTCTGTGCACCCCTGTTTTTGTTTTTTTTTAAGTGGGATTATACTATGGGGTATTAATCTCTGGAGGAGCCTTGCTAGGAATGGGGTTCTGGCATTTACTGGCCGCATGGGCCTGGCTCCATCTGCTATGTAATTGTAGTGTCTTAGCATAGTGGTATAGCTGAGACTGGATGTCCAGGCAGCACCCATAGGCCTGGGCCCTTTTTGATGTTTCACTGCTATTGCGTTTCAGGCTAGCTGCGTGGCTGAACCCCAGTCATATGTTTGGCCAGCAGATTTGGGCCAAGATGAAGCCTGGCATGGCTTAAGCCAGGGTGAGACCTGGCGCTTCTTGTTGTTGATCCAGGCCTCAATGCAATGTAGGACTGCCCAGCTTTTTCTGCCCATTTCAGGCCCATTGAAATAGGTTTGAGCCTCCTTTTCTCCCTTTTTTGTAGTCTATGTCACAACCAAGTGGTGTGGCTGGGCACTAGTTGTAGTTCAGGCCCAACCCAAGACTTGACCTTTCCTTTGAGTTCTTTTGCAGTTTTCTGCCCAGCAGAGCTGGGATTGGCACTTGAAATGTTGAGGTGCAGTATGCTGATGAAAACCACGGTTAACCCCTCAAAGCCATCATATGGAAGTGGAGATCAGTGGTCTGCCAATTCTCCAGGAGCAACGGATCCCCTTGCAACACAGAAGGACCCAGGCTCCTGAGCAGCCCCCCATGGAGCACTGATCTCAAGGGACAGCTCATAGGACTCTCTCGCCAGCCCATTGCTGAAGGGCAGGTATAGGGGTGCAGGCCCCTGGAACTACCTGTTGGGCAGCCCCAAGCCCCAGACTGTCTGGTTACAGGTGCAGTCTCTGCCAAGAAGGTGCCACCTATAGACTTCGCTTTGTAGTGAATAGTGTTTTAAAATTATATTTAGTGTTTTCTTTGGGGGGGTGGGGTTCTATTCTCTGTACTAAATTTGGGTTTTTGTGTTTGCACTGCTTGTGAGGAGGGGGTTTTGTTTATATGGGATGCCCCAGCAAATTTAGTGCTCCCAAATTTCTGGGTGGGGGTTTGAGCAACTGATATAATTTATGGGGTACCCTGAAATGTGAAACTGGCCCTTTTTGCTGCCAACTGGTACCTGGCAGAAGGGTTACATGTTCTTCTTTATGTCATTGCTCTATTCTATGGCTACACGTCCTATTGATTTTCACTTCTTTTAATTATAGAGTTACCTTTTAATATAAAGTTAAAATGTGTGTTTAAAGCTTACTGCCCCCATGTTTAACAGATCACATTAGCTGATCCCAAGACAGGAAAAGAAATAAAACAAAAAATACTCTTTATATTTTGTAATAGAAGATATAGATCTGCTCCTGCTAAGCATATACACAATAGTTATTGCTACACAAAGAGCATTTGGACTAAGTTCTTTAGGTCTTTAAACCAAGAAAAAATGCAAGGCCCAGACACAATTTTTTATTTAGTTTTTAATATTTTGGTTTAACTCCTGCTGTTAGTTGGTATAAAGTAAATACTGATATTTTAGTTGTAAAATTAACAACATATTCTTTTTCAGCCTTTCTGTAAGGCCGGATTCTTCAACCTTTACTCATGTGAATAGGCTCATATAGCATATAGCTCCACTGAGTTATGGGAGCATTCAGATGAGTAAGGAATGCTTGGGGGAGTGAGAGTTTGCAGGATCCATTCCATAAATAGCAAAGCAAAAGAAAATAAGGTAATTCATGCAGAGCTAGTGATATATATCCATGGCTACTCACAAAGTTTCCTCTAGTGTTACATTTGTATTCATATATGTCAAAAATGCAATGTTATTTCTTTTTAAAATAAATTGGAAGCACAAGTCTGTGGTGTATGATTATTTTATTAACTGATAAATCAGCTAGGGCTCTCAAGGGCATGGAGGAAACATATTTATTTAATTTACAAATAAACCCATCCTTTGTTAGAAATATGCATTATGCTAACTCATTCTGATACTTAGACATGGTTAAGTATTTTCTCAAGAGGTAAACAAAAAAAAGGACTTGTTCATTTTTGTTTCCCCCTGCCCAAACTAAGGGCATTCACAATATAAACTCACCCATTAATGTAAGAAAGTATTGATAGGAGTGGTGCTTCTCACAATTGTATGGCTAATATTTTCAGATGCTGTATCCTAGCTATAGGCATAGAGATATGACATTAAGGTTGCAAAAGACTAATAGGACCCCCAAGATAAGGCCATTTATGTCCCAGTCCATCAATGAGTTCAACCTAGGCAGATTTCTGCACCATTTAGAGTTTCATTTCTTTCAAATTAAAACCCTGAATTGGAACGTTTGATCCATATGTAATAGTGTTATATAGAGTGAAGTCAATCTTAAGTGTCCAACAAAACATGCTACCTTACTAGAAACGATCTAACAAAAATGGTGTAGAGCTGTACTTGGTGTATTTGAGGATATTTGAACTAGAATGGAAAAATAAACCATGGCAGAATTCAGACCTGTGAGAGGGCATCTCCTTTGGCTGGCAGGTTATCTAATAATTAACTACACTACTGTATGTGGTTTCACAATATGATACAAGCCTCTTGCTGCCGCATTGGCAGATACACAAGTACTTTGGGGTGGGAGTAGTGTAAGAATCTGAATAAAAATAGGATCCAATGAAAGTTTTGTTTCAATGACAAACCACATGCTCTTATAGAAGCTGTAAGACTTGAGAGCTACTTAGTGAGAGCATTCTTATGTCTTTAAAACACTCATAAAAGAGGGTTATTTCATAATTATCCATTATGGAGAGGAAAAAAAAAACCTTGCACAATTATGGAATAACTCTTTCTTTCTATCTTCTCTTAGCTGTAGAATCCTAATATAAGTTTGTGTTTCACTGAATTATTTCCTGTTTAAAATTGCTGAAAATGCCAGTCTTCTTTTTAGTCTCTTCCTGAGTACCCCAATTT
>NC_143398.1:48552894-48595394 GCF_052110815.1 Crocodylus siamensis | reverse complement strand
TGTATGCATTAATTTAGGAATGGTAGAATTTCTAGTCACTCCTAGCATTGGGGTTTAGAAAAAGAAGAACCAGAATATAATGGTTCAGAAAAAAATAAATATTTTAGAACAGAGAGGAGTTTAGGAGAAATCAGGCATTTTATTAGATATATCATTGGCAAATAACACCACTTTTCCACATTTGTATATAATATATAACTAAATACGTAGATGCACATGTATAAAACCCAGAGAAAGTCCAGTGCCACTCTCAGAAATGGAACAGCAAAAAGTTAAAATGCAGACTGAAGAGTGAAATGGTATAATCCCCATATGAATCATCTTTCTAGGAATAATCTTATAGCATGACAATCTGGTGCACTCATACATAATTTGGAAGTCCCTGTAGTATAGGAAGTGGAGATAACTTTGATCCTGAGTTTATGATGGACAGATATGAAAAAGGTTGGTTTGATTCAGATAAACAGCTTACAGTCTGATATGTATTCAAACTGCCCAGACCTCTTGAGTCTACAAACTGGGCTGAATATTCTGCAGGCTCTTTCATTGTTTTCAGCACTTCTTCTGTCAATTTTAGGGGTATATGCCACTTCAGAGGTGTGTGAAAATAAGACAAAATTGAAAAAAAACAAATCCTGGATTCTTTCAAGCTTCAGAGAAGAATACATTATGGACAAAAGTTTAATTTGTTCTGATATTTACCTCAAGCCTTTCATCCATCCCTGTTCTGAACCATTCCAGTTTAAGGAGTAAAAAAAAAAATAAATGCAGGGGAAAGAAAAAGGAAAATCTCTTCATAAGTAATGTACATACCACTCCAAAACAGGACCAAATGTTCATCAGGAATATGAATAAAATGGCATTCTGTGATGATGCTTTGAAATTGTACAAGATTTAGTATGGTATAGGCATGTGGTTTATTAGGTGAAATTCTGTAAGGTGAGTTTTATAAAATAAGTTTACAGTCTGTTTTTTCAGCTGGATAATCTATCACATTCAGCTTTTCCCACCTCAACCAGCGCTTGTTATAACTTCTCCTTTTGTGCCCAAGTGTTAATATGATGGACAGTATTTGCTGATTCAAGCTCATCTAAGCTTTTAAGAGGAAAATCTTGGATGAGCTCAACTTGTTTGAGCCAACAAACTTTGCAGCTGTTTTTATCTGCTAATTTTGATTTTTTTCTGATGTCTAAAATGTGAGATATACAGTAATAGACAAACAAAAATAGTTCATGGAACTCGGGTGAGGGTGAAAAAAGCCGTATGTGAACATCCAATGACCGTTTTTTGACCAGTTCCAATTAATTTAAAAATAATCTGTCTTGCTCTCCATCAAACTATGGGTCTAAACTAAGTTGGAAAGGGTGCCGTATCCCAGGGTCCAGGATAACTGTTCACTGAAGGGCTGGGCAGCTTTTATATTGCTACAAAAAGATGGTTATGTAGCTAAGATATGGTACTAGAAGCTCTAAGATGTGTGCAATACTCCTGTAATTCATAGAAAATTCCTATTTTACCTTGGGAACGTCACTTAACATCTCTGCCTCTTATCTGTTTATAAAGTGGGGATAATTGCCCTTTATTTACTTCCTGAATTACTCATACTGAATAATCTGTGGACAATAGGGAGGTCAGTGTTTTCATTTTAGCCAGAGCATGATTTAAAATAGTGGAAACCCAATCACTATAGAAAAGAGATATAATGAACAGAAAATAACCTTTTTATGAAGGGCAGATTCTGTTGGGATCCTCCACTGGCCTAGATAAAATGTTGCTGAACAGGTTGGCGCCTTAGAAAATATCCTCTGTGGGTAATAAAGTGCCATAGGGGGAGGGTAGGAAAATGCGACAGAATCAGATTGCTGTATATGGAGACAGGGAGGCTTTGCCGGATTGTTGAAAGAAAAAAGAGCAAATTAAAACTGCATTTAAAAGGCTTTGAAGTTTTAAATTTGAAGTTATTGTGCATGGAAAGGAGGTCCATTTTCCCCATGGACTTTAACTAAGTGCCTGCCACAGGGGTGGAGTGGGTGACAAGAAAAGAAAAAGTGCTAAAAACCTATTGGAAACTATTTCTTTTTTTTGTCTTAAGAGATTTCTCAGCTTCATAAACATTTCTAGTTTCATCTGCACCACACATTTGAACACCAGTGTATAAAGAACACAGCAAATAGAATAGCAATGGTTGTGTAATGCAGCCTATATTTTACTGGCAAAGACCAGTGCATCCTTCACATTCCCTTCAGTGATGATACACAGTCAGTCCTCATTCTTGGGAGAGAGCAAAGATGAAAGCAATAGACAATCTCATCTATCTGTGCTATCAGAGCTGAGCAAATCATTTGCAATGAATAATTTATTTTTAAAATGTCACTTTTTGTCTGTTCCTGAATTGTCCAAGAACAGTTTGTGAAATTCTTCCATGAGTTCATTAGCCAAGCATTACTAAAATGGATAGAATAATAAAAGATGGAGCTGGAAGAGACTTCAGGAGGTCATCTTGTCCAACCCCCAATTCAAGGCAAGATTATCTATGTCTAAATCATCCCAAATAGATGTTTGTCTAACCCACACTTACAAACAAATAAACACACAGTAAAATTACTGTTAAATATACAATTATCAACTCACATAGGGCTAGTTTCCCAGACCCTGTTTTATGCCGTTTGTATTGGCACAAAAAGGATGGGTGGCCTGCTATACCAACACGTGGCCTTCTCAGTTTTCTTACCACACTGTGACTCAAAGGGAATATGGATGGAGTGTTCTACACAATGGCATTCTTATGCTGCTGGAAAAGTTTCTGGGACTTGCTCCAAGTGACTGGGAATTTAAAATTTCAACCATATGAATTAAAATTTGTTCTTCTAAGCTTTCTTACTAATGCCCTAACAGGGATCAAACACTTATCTGAAATGATGAGGCCACAAGCATCAAACTTTAACTGGCTTTTTAATGCAAATACTCAAATAAATTTTTCCACTGTATGGTCAAACTCTTCCTAGCCACCAGTCAATCTACATTGTTTAAGTAAAGGATGGATACAAATAAAATTAGTGGAGGGTAAATAAAAGATAAAAATGTATATGTGTGTGTGGGTGGGTGTGTGGGTGTTATTTATATATATAAATATACACACCCACCCACCCACACACACACATACACGTACATTCTAATATTATAAAATCCTTAATCAGTTTGCCTGTCTGTAACACTTTATTCACGCCAATCAGAGTGTGACAACCAGTCAATCAGAGTGTGAAGAAACGTTTGGCCAGGTGACAGCATACTACCATGGTGGCAGGGACAAAAGGGACAGAGCCCTGCTCCCTGCAGGTGGTGATGATGGAGCAGGGGGGGATGGGAAGGAGTGGGCCCAGGCCTGATGTGAGGGGGAGCGGGTCTGACATGGGAGGGACAGGCCCAACATGGGGGGACAGGCCTGATGCAGCGATGGGTGGGGAGCAGTAGCTGGGGGAGGGGAGGAGCTGGCCTCCTCCCCAGCTCAAACCTGGACCCACTCCTCCCCTACCCCGCTCCCCTGCATCGGCCCCAAGCCTGCTCCTCCTGTTCCCCCACCACTGCCAGGATGGCCTGGACCCATTGCTATCCCCGCATTATGGCAGCCCAGCATCTCCCTACCCTCAGGCCCAGTTCTCCCCCACATTGGACTGGAGACCGCTCCTCCCCTCCCCCACCGCTGTGGGCCTGGACCTCAAGCAGCAGGATGGCCAGAACTTTCTGGGTGCAGTCGTTTAGTCGAGCAGGGGTTAAGGATTGAGCCCTGCTGGCTGGTCAGGTGACTGGAAGGGAAAGGCCAGAACCATATAAACCTCAGGAAAAGAAGGCCACGGAGGGCAGCAGAGAGGGGGACTCCTGATGACTGTGGAGAAGCTGCAACAAGCTGGGAGACAAAAGCCCAATCACATGTAAGCAGGCAGTTTGCCTTTCCTACCTTTATTTTCTTTATATGGCCACAAGAACCTATTGTTTATGTTTAATGTTAAGGCTGGTGTTTTGTGGATGAGGCTGTAGGGGAGGAGGAGACCTCATTAGTGTTTAGGAGCACTGTGATAGAGGGCTTAAGAAGCCCTGCAGCTGTAGGGATGCAACACTAGAGCCACAAGCCCAGAGTCCCTTGAAGGGAAGCTAGGAGCCTTGAAGCTGGGTCCTAGTGGGTAGACTTAGGTGAACAGCCCTAACTACAGAAAGAGGGGCAAAGCCAGAGGGGTCTGAGGCCCCAACAGGTCTGGTGCCACAGGGGCACAGTGTAAAAGGGCCAGTAGGCCTGGTGTCATGGAAAATAGGAAACAGAAGGCTGTGAGCCCGAGTGGGTTAGAGAGCTAGAGCCTCAGAATCAACCCCTGCTTAGTGGGTTTTGACTGACAGGCCTAGCTAGAGAGAGAGGAGGTGGATGGTTTTGTTTCCTGTAACATAGTCTAATAACCAGAGGGGTCAGCCATACATTGTACCCTAACTCCCTAATTTGTCCTATCTTACTTCTAATAGACAGCATTTTTAGATCTCTTCCACACTATTTTGATGCATCTTCTAACCATGTTCTATATTGCTTGCCTCTTAGTCTACTGCCATCAACCAGGCCAAAGAGATTAGTCTTTAACAGGAGATCATATTGTTTCTGATGTCACAAGTAGACCACAAGCAAACATTTCATCCAATTCAGTGTAATTTGTGTTTACAAGAAAGCAACCATGAGGAGAACAGGAGACCCCACAGCCAGTCTCTGACCATTGGTTAGGCCGCATTTGGAGTACTGCATCCATTTCTGGGCATCACATCTCAGGAGGGAAGTGGATAGCATTGAAAGGGTCTAAAGGAGGGCCACTTGCATGATGGGGGGCAGCAGGGCAGACCCTATGAGGAGAGGCTACGGGACCTGAACCTGTTCAGCCTCCACCAGAGAAGGCTGAAAGGGGATCTGGTGACCGTCTATAAACCTACCAAGGGGGACCAGCAGGGAACGGGAGAGACCCTGTTCCCTCGAGCACTACCAGGAGTAACTAGGAATAACAGCCATAAGTAGACTGAGAGCAGGTTCAGGCTAGATATCAGAAAGCACTACTTCAGTCAGGGTAGCTGGGATCTGGAACCAACTTGCAAGGGAAATGGTGCTTGCTCCTACCCTGGGGGTCTTCAAAAGGAGGCTAGATAATCACCTTGCTGGGGTTGTTTGACCCCAATACTCTTTCCTGCCATGGCAGGGGGTCAGACTTGATGATCTGCTCAGGTCTCTTCTGACCCTACCAACTATGAAACCTTTGTGGATTTTCTAGCAAATTACTCCTTGCAGGTACACAGCGATGTCCCTGCACATTTGATGTCCTTGCACAGGTACAGGGTAAGCAGAGAAATCATGACTTGGCACTATTTCATGCCTGCTTCTCCCTCTGACACCACAGTGCTTTCATTTGACCTACAGAATACCTAGATTGAAATCCATTTGGCAGCTGTCTTTTATTGCCAGCATTTGCCGCTTAGCCCAATAATACTGCAACTGAACTTAGTGATTCCACTGTGAGAAACTTGTGGAAAGGAAAAGTCAATAACTCTAATACACTAAGGTAACCAGAATTTTGAAAAAAGGAACTGGGTCTTTTTTCTCCCCTTAATGTCAGTTACCCAGGGTGCAAAAGTAGAAGCCAATGTGGTGGATCAATATGGGAACTTGTTGAAGAGATTGCAAGTCATGATGCTAGGTGGATCAAATTGAAATTAATTTTCTGGGAGATTCTGAAAGGGTTTAGGAAATAATTGATTATTACTCAGATGTGAGAACATTCTGTAATCACTGAGATATAAAGCAGAGGGTGTTTTCTTCATGAACTTGCTTTGCCAGAATATGTTAGGATGGAAACATGTCCCACCCTCTCTCAACTTCCTCTCTTAACAGGTGGGAGTTCTGTTTGTGATACAATGAAAACCGGCAAGTTCTTTGAAGTACTGTGAGGCAAGAGTTTGTTTTTGTTAACCTTAATGGCTCCTTCACCAAAGAAAGTGCTTGTTATTGGGAAAAACAGGAAGGGTTGGGAACCAAAAAATGAGCCAGCTGACAGCTATAATGTGTCAGATAACTATACAGGAAAATGTGAAATCTGGGATGCTGCCTGCCCTTGCCCCTGACCTCCCTCCTGCCCCCTCCCCCCACGCAGGCTGCAAGGAGTCAATGGCCCATTCATGACCCATTGTTCCTTACTTCACATATGTTAACAGTCACCTTTAAAATGACAATTAGTGTAAATAGGGTTTCCTATTTTAAAGCTCCTGCTACTCTGCCTCCATGCCTCCCAGCCAGGACATTTGTTTAGGTTTTCATGGACTGGCTGGGACCAGCCTCCAAAATCTGGGCCTGTCCATATTATTAACATGGGAAATGGACAATGTGGGAGGTAGGCTGATGTTAGGAGTGTCTGTGAGTGGCTAGCGGAAGTGTTAGCTTCTGAAAGATAGTGTTAGCTATCTGAAAGACAAGAAAATAATACTTGGCAACAGAGTATGGGGAATACTACAGAATTCCTGTCCTGTTGTTTCTCTTCATTTAGCTAGACGGTTCTATGACTTGCCTCTTCCTCTGTCTGTTTCCACTTTGCTTTCTCAAGCCAGTCAGAGAAGGGGCCAGATTGAACAAGAATCTTTGTTATCTGCAGCATCAGCAGTTCTTGTCCAGCCCTGCTGAACTGCAGGTGATAGATCCAGATCAATAAAGTAGGCATCTAAATGAGGCCACGTCCACAAAAGAATGGACATTTGTTTCCTCGGGGACAAGAAGCAGTGGCACAAGATGCCTGTATCAGTGCACTGCAGCACTGATGTGACCCCAGCAGCCTTACCTAGGATCCTGGGGGCTTCTGGGGCTGCAGCAGCAGTGAACCTGCTGCTCAGAGCCTGGCTAGCAGCCAGAGTGCCCTTGACTGGATGCAGACAGAGGGTGCATACACACGTGTGCTTTACTGCAATTGACTAATTAGCTCAGCAGTAAAGCATCACCACCTATATGTGTACCCCTATTAGGGAGCACTAAATTAATTAACTCTGGTGTAGAACAGTACTGCCCAGGACAAGTTATATCCTATGGCAAAGTTATTTAGAGCACCAAAACATATATGTAGATGGCAACCAGAACTAGCTGGTGCATGAGGGTGCTACAATGTAGGGGCTGCCTGCTGCCTAGCTCTGCACTGTAGCACCCTCATGCCCCAGACAGCCCCTCTGCAGCATGTTGACCTGGGGAGGAGCAGCTCTGAGCTAGCAGGCTGAGCCCCCAGCTCAAAGTGCTGACTCAATGTGCTGCAGTCCTGGGCACATGTGTAAGTATTGCACCTTGGAGCAGTAAACTCTGGCATGAAGTCTACCGGAGGTTATTGCTATATGCTACTTGCACATGTAGATGCACCCAGATGGAATCAAATCAATGAAATCCACTCCAGCAGCAGCAAAACCCCTTGGTTGCCTTGAGTCAATAGTGCCTTTAGTTTGGCTTGAAGTGATGCTCAGAGATCCACTTCAAGCAGTAGTGCACCTGTCTCCCTCCTAAGTTCTGTGTGATCCAGATCAAAGCTGGGAAGATGTTTAAATTCCATTCCAGTCTCTATAGAGTTGCCCACACAACACATCTGCACAGAGTGTGGCTGTGTAGCTCAGATGAGAGCCCTCCCGGGGGGGAGGGGGAACCTGGGATCTCAACCCTGTTGGCAGGATTATTTCCATTTTTAATCAATGACTATTTAATATAAAATACATAAGAATTCCAGAAGCAGTAACTGAAATGTATGACTTCCATGGGAGTACCTTCTTCATGGGGTGGCAAAGTCATGCTCAATCTTGCTTACTACTTAGATTCCCATGTCCTGTGCAGGTTCTATCTGCTAGGTTATTATACAAACAGACACTTAGATCAACCTAACCCTAATTAGGTTGATCTAAATATAAAGACTGTATGTACCCATAATAATTTTGACCCAATTTGCATACTATCCCAGAATATGTCAAAATGAATATTCCTTCCCAATTACTCAAGTCCCTACATACAGAAGAAATCTGTGCCCTAGACCTGGAACAGATGGAGGCACCACATACACTAAAAAGAAGAGACATTCAGACATCTTGTATCTTGTATTTTTTATGGGTATGTCTCAACTACTAGCAATCTAGATTACCATTTGAAGGTACTTAATTCTCTTTATTGACTGTAGCTGGAAACTAAGCATCTAACCACGTCTATTTGGCCAGGCCTCCCAAAGCAAAGCAACTATTTCTAGGTGTGCTGAATTCTAAATTAACACATCTGGTCCTGATTCCTAGGCACCGTGGAATGCATTTCCTGAGCAGCTTTGGCCAGTATGGTCAGTTTCTCATTCCTTTCCCATCTGTCATGAAAAGTGACATGTCAAGAGGAAGGTAAATCTAAGGGAAGTTGGCAGGGCTGTGAGTTTATTTATCTTCCATGATGTGTTCTGAATACTGCAAAGAAAATACTAGAGCCAACACAATTTGGGGTACATTTCATTATTTAAAATCTAAACAATATTGAGTGCATCCAACTGTTTGCTACACCCAGTCTATGTTCATGCAGCTTCCTTTAGCAGGACTGTAGAGGGGATAGGTAGGTGCAGGGGGGACTGGCATGTCTGCAGGGGGTAGAAGTGGCATTGGTGGGTCTGTAGGAGGGTTGTCCATCTGGAAGAGTGGGAGGAGTCGGGAGTTAAGGTTGCAGGGTAAAAAGAGCACTGTTCCAGGGCTGGAACGAGTGGCTGAGCTTTTCCAGCCCCAGGACTGTGCTCTGAATGCATACAAGAGTTTGCTAGATATGGTTAACCCTCCTCAGGTTAACTAATATAGACTGGGCCCACCTTTTGCGGGGTGATATAAACTCTGCTAAATACAAGAACAAATGGGCACTTAGAGCAACTTAACACTAATTAGGCTGATCTAGGTGTAACTGCTGTATATAGCATAACATTTTGACCCACTTTACATACCATCTCACAGCTCAATATATCAACATTTTTTTAATCCTCATGAAACCTCTAGCTTAATTTGAAGTCCAATGACATTAATCAGAGTCTTTCCACTGAATTTAATGGACTCTGGACCATGCCCTACGTAGGTAGCATTATTATTATTTTTATTAATATTACTACAGAAATAGAGAAATAGAAACTCAAAGAAATTAAATGATTCAAGAAAGTTGATAACCAGTGGAAGAGAGACAAAATACCTTGGTTAGTCTTATGCTTATCCTGTTTAACCCACATGTTAGCCTTTCTCACATGAATTATACATCGAAAGTTCATTTGGCTTTATTTCTGGCACAAAGTACTCTTGAGAAGTTAATGATGCAACTTTCAATAAATGCCATTGTAGGTCTGTTTGACCCAGCCTTTCTAATAAAATGTGGTGGAAACGCTCAAAAACCAATTTACCAGCAAGTAAATCAGAAAGAACTGCAAAGCAATTTCTCAAAGATACTGTTTTCTAAGAAAAAAATAACTATTTGTGTAAATTATCCATATTTAACATTTATGAGACATACAGGAATGGATTATTTGTACTGAATTACCATAATCTGCCATATTAATTGTTTTTGGCAGAAATACAGCTAATTGTAATCACCTGATTACCTTCATTCCAAGCAAAGAATTTTAATTACATTTGGAAAATGCAATTAATAATAATTACATTATTACAACTGTACAATATTAATTCCAATCACATTACATTAAAGAATTCTTGTTCCATTTGGAAAATGTAGCAATGGAGTCTAACAATGGATAGCTAAAAAAAGTTATATTGCACTTAGGATGGGAAAGAGCAGTTAGCTAGAAATTATCCTGCCAAAAATATCAATTTGCCAAAATTGAAATATCGCATAATAATATTGCAAGCCTGACTAAGCTCTCAGTGTGTAACCTGGGGAGGTTTAAGCTTTAAAGTTGCTTGGATTCCTACTAAGGAATCCAGGTTCCCAAATTTCCTATTCCTTAGGAGCCTGCCTTTTGGCAGGCCTTGTGGGGTGCGGTGCAGAAATGGCTCCTAGGGCTTCCTACTTCCTGGTTCCTCCGTGTTCTGTCTAGCAGGCTGACGCAGAACCGTTACAGTTATTAGAGAGTCCAAGCTCCCAGGGAACCGTAGAGCCCATGGAGCCTATTTTAATTCATAAACAAAGTATTACAGAAATTTTGCATTCCTGAAGCAGAAATTGGGGCTGTGACTTTTCATCTTAATTTGTGCTGCATCTTTTTCAAAAAAATCTAAACATTGTTCATGGAAATAAAATTCAGATTCTTAGGCAGCTCACGTTGCCAGCAGCTTCTATTTCTTTTAAGCTTGCTAAATTGAAAACAGGTTCAAGCTTCTTCAGGAACTCTTGTCCTCCACAAACTGTTCTGTTGATGGTGGCAACCTCATGGTGACAAGACTCACCAAGGTCTTATCCAAAGCCAGGATGCATAAAGGGATTTATGTGGCCTCATATTTTTTGTCAGCATTCACATGCCTTTTCTATAATGTGACACACTCTTATCATATTTTCTGTGATATTTATGTGGCTTTCTTTTAATATGCTTCAGTGTAACTCCACCTTTTGCTGAAGCTGGTCAATGGGTAGCCAAGAGTGCAAGATTCATGGAGTCAAAAGGAAAGCAAATAAAAAGAAATCTGACTCTGGATTGCAGTGAGATGGGCAGGCTCTTGGGCCCTGGGTTCTAGATCTATGATCCCAGTGCTGTTAATTATTTTTTTCAATAACTATTTAATACAAAATCCAATTCCCAGAATCTGCAGCAGGGGCCAGAACCCAGGCCTCACCTTTTCTCAGATGGAGTCCCCAACTCACTGGGCTCTTGTCAAGATCCTTATCACTTGTTCTCTTTCTGGTCTCAGGACTATTGCATTCTTGAGTGCTCACTGGTCCAGCTTCAACAGAAGGGATAGAAAATACTTTCAGCTTTGCCCAAACCAGGGCTGGTGGTTACAATACTTTTAAGTAGCAGATGTGGGTTTATACCCCCTCAAGCTGATTAGGGCCAAGGATACAGGTCTCCCATTTTCTAGGCAGATTCCCTAACCACTAGGCTGCTCCACAAATTGTGGTTCCTTCAACTGTGATCCAGAATGCCCATGCATTTAGGCAGGGGATTCAGGTTGTGAATCCCACATTAACAAAAATGACTCATTCGAGACTGCAGGATGTGACATAAATGTTCCATTAATCCATGACAGAGGTAGGATTTCAGACACCCCTTCCTGTTCTGCACTTGCTTTTGGCTGAACTATAGATCCTCCTGCTTGTCATGAAACCTGACCATGAGGTCCTTATGCATCTCCTTTCAATACAGAGAGATCTAAGATATAAAACTCATTTTTGAAAGTTCTACATATGGGCACATGTGCCTAAATTTTATGTGAGATACTTTGTCACATATCTAGGTTCCCTTTTGCATTATGTAAAATGCACAATTTGAGCCTAAGAATTGTTGCACTCTATCAGTGGTTGAAATACCAGTGGAGAAGCATAGAGAGGGCTCTGTGACTACTGGCACTTTTTAATGTATGTCATTTTCCCTGCTCATTGGTAGTCACAAGAGTATTGTCTACCTGGCATTACCAAAATTACTACCACTATGTTAGGAACAGTGGGAAATTACTTGAAAAAATAATGTTGCCCACAAACATGCAGTCAGACCTACAATGAATTGCACTGGTTTCAGTGAGGATCTGTACAGAAACGAGTAGCGTGCTTGAATGGGTTTGACTTCAGGATTGACACAGCCTAGTGTTTTTGCTGCATTTTGCATTAAATAAACTTAAAGCAACAAATTCTCAGATAGGCTTTGTGGACATTGGCAGAAATATGACCTTAATTCATCACTGGTGCTGCAAGGGCTCAGGCAAGATCAGACATTTTTTACAAGACTTTAACATCACATGTGTTGTATCTATATTACAGTATCTATACACTCTTGTGTGCAGGTGAACCATGCATATAGCATAGACCTACCATTACTACTAAGGGTGGAACTGAAGTAAGGACCCTGTCTTCTGTTTCTTCCCTACTAGGGTAGGTACAACCGTAGCATTACTTCCGTTAATATGACTGACTACACTTAATTTAAAAAGGTACCTAACAGTGGGATGGAGGAGGGGAATGAGAGCTTTGAAAAATCAAAATGAAGAAATTAAACTAATCAGTTAATCAATCAGACCTCTTCTGTGGATTCTTCTATTTTGTCTAGGTCAAACAAGTACTGTTTACATTTTTCCAAGTCTCCCAATTACTACAGTGTTGAAGAATCACTTCAACCTTCAAGTACTAGAGTCATTTCAGCTTGGTTAGAACTACTAGGAGCACACTAAGTTTTGTTCTGCTAAAATGGATTTCATTCCCAGCAATAGTGTCGGGAAAGAAGAAATGTGGTGCAACTACAAAAATAGACCTCTAAGATAAAATCTAGACACCTCACTCTCCACCTGGTTATTTATACTGTTTATCGCCAAGTATCTGAGTATGTTCCAATATTCCCAAAGTTCAGTTTACAAATGCCAAGTTAATAAGTAGACCTCACCAGAACATACACCCTGGGAAGGTCTACACAAGACGCTTAATGTGCAAAAGAATAATTTTGCTGTGCATTAGCGTCGCTGCCAAAAACCTTCCTAATGTGCTAATACACAGTAGAATTACTTTACTATGCATTAGCATCACATAAAAAGTGTTCATCTATGCTAATGTGCAGTAGTGTTGATTATGGTGCATTAAGTTAGTACCTGACATTACAGCACATTAATGAACGTGTAGATGTGCTGAGGCCTGTCTTTTACACAGCTGGTCAGAAATCAGAAACAAAATAGTGTTTTTCTTCTGTTTCCAAAACTAATTTTGCCCTGTTTTGTTTTCTTTTTTTTCATAGAAAATGTTGAGAACCAGCAGCTTGGCAAGCTCAAAAAGATGTAAGTGCTGCACAGATTTCAATTCAACTATGAATTTGAAATATCATATTCTGTCATGTCGTCCAAATAGGAAGATGAATAAATGAAAAAAAAGATTAAGAAAATCACAGGGCAAAGTGTTATGTTCACGTGAGTTTAAAACACACCATAAAGACTAACAGTATATCTACTTACACATCTATATATTTATTGGATTAGAGAAATATTAGGTAACAATAGATGAATCTAATTGAAATGTGTATGAATGGTATGTACTATGCATGATCACTTCTTTCTGCAACTAATTTAGAATTCAACAGAATAATATGAAGTCTTTTACTACTTAATTAAACTTTTGTAATGCCTGTTTTACCAAGATGAATAAAATGCATAAATTGTATGAGGTGACATCTAATGCACACAAAAAAGAGAAATGTAAAAAATCAGAACAGTGGGTACATTAAACTGATTCTTAATAATTGAAACCAATTTAATCATTTGAGATTATTTTATTCTAGCTGACGTAATACTGTAGCAGTTTTATTCTAATTATAACCTGTTTCATTTTACTCTGCCTTTCTAGTTAATTATTACAGTCAATTTGTAAAATGACATGGTTCCACATTTGCATAGGTCACTATTAAATAAATGAATAGCTGAAATTACTCTAGCATTGAAGTGTCAACTTTGGTGGAAGTCAAGAGGACTTCAAACGTTCTTCTAACACCCCTTAATGTGTTAATGACCACTATTAAACTGCAATTAAAAGGCCAGAGAAAAAAAAATGCATGAAACAGTTAATAGAAAAATAGCAGAGACACAATTAAAACACTTCATTTTTTGACTGATAGAAAATAAAGTGATATGCTGAAAGAGGTATAGTATGAATCTATGCCTAGCACACGACAGAACTGACAGTTTAATGATAACAAATCATAGGCTGCCTTTTTGGAGCATTACACGTCAGCTTAACATTAACATCAGTAGTAAACAAGACAATGTGATGATTTTACCTTGTATTTAAATTGCTACTTATTATTGTACTAAATAATAGTTTTAAATAACGTGGTGTCCAGAGCAGTGATATACTGTGTATATATGTGAAAGACAGTACTGAAAGATATGTTTAAGTTTTTGTCAACCTAAATAAAGGATATATGTACATCTTAGCTGTGCAATCTACCACATTTGCTTTTGAAACCTTTCCCTGAATCCATAACACTGTTATTAGGGCTGCTGGCTCACCAGAAGAACAAGTAATGATGATCTGTTCTCAGCTGAAAGCAGACCAGATTTCTGGGTATCAGGAGTTGTATGTATAACCTTATGTAAGTAACCCAATTAATCAAGGCTGTGTAAGAACTATCTTCTTAAGCATCGTTACCTTGGAAGTATGCTTTAGTGTGAGATGAAAAAAGTAACACAGGGATAATGTGTTTGATTCTGAAAAACTAAAATATGTTCAATATGAAAATCACCATTATATTTGAGAATTTAAACACATAGGTCAGGAAATTGAGAATTATAGTTCCCATAGGAATTGTAATTCGACCTCTATGTGCACATGTAATATTTTCTATTACTGCTAAGTTTTAATCATTCATATAATGTACATCTCTGCAATCTGGTTGAATTATGTTTGCTGTGGGAAATATAACTCTGAATTTCCCCATTTCTTCATTTAAATTCTCATCTATAATGTTATGTTAGTATTATGGGCCAAATTCTGTTATACCGTAGCATCTCCTCTGACTTAAATGACTTCACTGAAATAAACAAGGTTACTTTGAATTAAATTCAGTGTTACTTAGGGTACAATAACCAGTGGTCTTAGAAGCCTACTTGTGATATCATATCTACTGGTGTAAATCAGCAGTCACTCCTTAAGTAAATAGGCCTGATTTCCAATTGAACTCCTCCTTGTGTAGTTATTTCTAATGTGTAGACTGGATAAACACAACCCCAAATCATAATGCATGTTACACAGGTGTAAGTGAATGCACAGTTTTCAGGCCAGAGAGATTCAGAGGAGTTTCTCATGTAAATACCATAGGTGTGCAAAAAAGAATGAGGTTGACCTATGTTTATTTCGCTGAACACACTATATCATTCCACGTTCAAACATGGGGGAATACTCAAATAACCTGTTGCTTGTTTCTATCTGGGGACAGACTTAAAATCTGTACAGGGCAGATTTGTATAAGTATGTAAGCAACTAATCATACAGATAGCCTGCCAATAGTATTTTTAGAAGCTTAGGGCTAGGTACAGACATCCAAAAAGCCTGAAACAGAATTGATTTAAGTTACACAGTTTTCTGTAAGCGGCCTAGTTTAGATCAGTAGTGAACAGAACACATGTTCATCTTTTGGTGGAGGAGTACAAATCTTAGACCAGGTTCCACCATTTTTAGACCAGGGTGGTTTATGTGTACCGATCTTATGTTCTGTTTTTTGATAGTTTATCAAAAGTGTAATGTCTGTACCTGGCCTAGGTGCTCTTCCAAAGCTGCTAGGCCCTGGATGAAGTTCTTCTATAAGGATAAGTTCAAAAACTAAAGAAAAATATGTACATAATCAGTAAAATAATTCAAATAAATACTACTGTTTATTTCGAAGTGGGCATCTTCAGCTTATAAGTACATAAGCCTGTTTGTGTCTAGATCAATCAGCTTGCTATGTTGTCAAAACTGAGTGGATATTTACATAGTACGTGTATAGAACACTTAATTGTCAAATACCTATGACTTTTTCTATTTTTAAAACTACAGTTCTTTGAACATATCTAATTCTCTCACTTTGTTTATTTATATTAAATTCTAATAACTATTATGTGGAAGAAAAGCATTTATACAGAAAAACAAACAAGCAAGAGGTTCTATCACATTCAGAAAACTCAAAAGTAGGAAAAAATAAAATTACCTGACTTCCTTTACAAAAGTAACTTGCCTTTGGAATGAGACACATTTGCTCTTTTAATGGAAAATAGGTCTGTGTAAGCACATCTACACATTGCCCTACAGTGCCATTGTTACTACGTCATGTTTTAGTACTTCCAAATGTTACTATGCCATGCTTTAGTACTACACTGTACACGGTTATTTTTAGAAGCTACTTTGCAGTAGTGGTGCATGATAAAGGGGGTGCAAATTAGCTGCTGGTCACATGTATGCTACATGAATGCTACACTGCCATAGCACAGGGGTTCCCAATTCCTGGGCTGCAGCAAACCCCCAAACCGGAAGTGACCGTGGACAGGCAAACTGCGGAGTGGAAGTGACCGGCATACTGTGGATGGACAGCCAGCCCGCTGTATGCCAGTCGCTGCTGGTCCGTTTGTTGGTCCACAGTCACTTCTGGTCCGTGGTCTGCCAGTCCTCAGCATAAAACGGTTGGGAACCCCTGCCATAGCGCATCACTACAGCACCATGGCATCACTTGTAGATGCTCCCTGTAAGTAATTTGAGTGGAAGTCAGCAAAGGTTCAAGAATAGTTTTAATTGGAAAGACCCTCCAAGTTCATGAAAGTACATCATCCTGCTCTGTCCCAAGCTAGCCTTATAGCTTCAGTACTCAGTATCCTCTTGTTACACCAGTTACGGGAACTGTGTATTTTCCTATTACATTTCTTTACCGGTATTTAAAGCTGCCCATTTGCTCATTTGCTGCTTCCCTCCCGGACCACAGGATGGCTGTGCTCCTCCCCAGTTTTGAGATGTTGCCATAATCAGCCACTGCTTCTCAGTCCCAAGTAGATCTGCTTTGTGGGGTGCTACACATGTGCTGAGAGAAAGTAAGAGGCAAAGAATCCACGGACATGCATCCTGGTGACCAAAGGTAGCAGAGGGAGCTCTGAATTTCCATGATAAAAACCTCCAAAATAAAATGCCAAAATATATAGGTATTTAGAATTTATTTTATTATAATGACAAAGGCACTGGTAGGCTTCCAAATTGCTTTGAAATGGTAAATATATCAATAAAACATTGTGTTAAATTGGTACCTATATGCATAGTAGTGTTCCATCTTAATCATGGAAAAACATGGATTTGAGGATTTTTAATCAGAGAATTAGCAATTTCTAAACAGAGAAAACCAGGATCCCTAATTATTAGTAACTTTTAGTACTAAGAAACTGGGTAAATCCAGAAGATTCTGTAGCAATTAAGTATTAAGATTTAAGGGGTACTATAAACCCCTTCTAGGCTTTGCCATAAGCTTCAGAAGGAAGTTTAAAGTTGCTTCTTACGCAGTTACTATATAATGACATGCTTCAAGTTCACTTACACTGGTTTGGACAAGTACTAGTTGCACACACTGAAAAAATGCACCAGGTAAGATCACAGGAGCACAAATACTAGTATCTACTTTACAGTTAATGTTTTCTCATTAATTAAATGCATCAGTTACCATAAAACTTGTCTCAGTCATCACCAGGAATCCTGGTTTTCTGTGACAAAAAAATAGCAAATTCTCTGCAGCAAAGTGGAACGCAGAGCCCGTGGGGTGGGTGTGGGCTGCCTGCCGCTGGCTCAGGCTCCCCACCCTGGTGCCCTCCCTTAGGGCGTTTGCAGCCCAGCGGGTGTGGCCTGGCACTGCAGGGAACAGCAAGGCTGCACTGGGAAGCTTCTTGCCACTGTGAGCTCAGTGTTGCCCTGGTGAAACGTCCCCTGGCTACACGTCTGCAGCGGCATGGGGTTGTGTCTTTTGGGGTTGTGTCTTTTGCTGTTGCCACATGGGCAGTGGATGCCTCGCCAAGGCAGTATGGAGCTCACAGCGGCAATGAGCTTCCTGCACAGCCCTGCTATTCCTTGCAGCTCTGGGTTGCACCTGCTGGGCTGTGGAGCCCCCAGGGGAGAGCAGCAGGGTGAGGAGCCCAATCCCGCAGTGGGCAATGTGCCCCACCCCCACCCTGTGCACAGGTCTGGGGGACACTGATCCCTCTGCCCCCTCTGGGACTGCATGCAGTGCCAGGGAACTGGAACTACACCCCCAACCCCTGGATGTGCCGCTCGCCCATGGCCTTGTCCCACTCCCCGCTGGGACCCTGTGGCCATTCATTGCAGCCCTGGGTGCCAAGCCCCAAACATCACCCAGCTGGCAGCAGACCCAGCCCCAGCCCTGCCCAACTCCCTCCCTCTTTGTGGAGGCCTCAATTCAAATCCCCTGACCATTTACCTGCTAGGGCTGCTTTTCAGGCTGCCTGGTGGCCCTCCTGCCTGACTGCCTTCCTGCCACTCCCACCCAGATCCTTGCAGGCTGGAACTCTGTCAGCCCACAGGGAGCTTTTTCAAAACTACAAAATCCATGGGTTTCTCCATTAAAATGAGAAATCCATGTTTTCCTCAGTTAAGGGGGGAAATCTGTGTTTTTCTCTGTTTTCTGGTGGGAAATGTAAAACCTGGATCCCTGGTCACCACAGGCACACTTACATTCAGAGTCTAAGAACTTGAACCAAGTCCATTTGAGTCAAAGCAAGGGTTACTCACAATTAGCTGTACTGGTGCTGATGAAGTTTGCTCATACCTAGACACGCAGCTACATCAGTTGAAGGCACTTGCCAAAATGGCACCATTTCCTCTTGTAAACAAGATCTTAGTGAAAAGGAGAAGCAAGTGTGGATTAAAGCACAGAGGTTAAGATAAACAGATACCAAGGAGAAGGAGAAGGGAGTGCAGAATCATTAAAAAACCAACAAAAATCTGGTAGGTCTTCTAGGGTCTTCTAGGGTGGAACAAAGCACAAAGGAATGCCCTTGAACAGAAAGTACAGTAAGGGGAATGCAGATAGAAATGCAAAGAAATGAGGGGGCATTAAAAGTAACGTGACTTAGCTTTTCCAACTAAAACTGTACTTCCCTACATAGTCTTACACACAGAAAATGGTTAATTTCAACAATATCATAATTAACTTGCAAGAGTTTATATATTTAAACTGATCATTTTTAAAATTCATTTTTTAAAATGTGATAGTGTAATATTGGCAGGTATGCTCAAATGACAGTTCAGTGCCAGAAAGAAAGTTCCGAAATTTGAAAAAAATAACAATAATATAGATCTAAGTTGGCTTCTTACACTTATTTTAAAACACTATGCTAGTGTCTGTTATTTTTGTCTGCTTAATTTTCTAAAGAGACTAGTTTAAAAAAATCCATAATTGCTTTGGAATATTTTTAGGATGACTTCCTTGGTCATATCATAAAAGAGGAACTTCATGCTGAACCAAATATATATATATATATATATTTAATTGTAAAGTTGAGAAAAATTTAGATCTATTTAAAGCAGGGATGACAGTTGTTGAGCATTGTGATGTATCATCTTGACATGAACTGAATGAGGTAGATTAGTGACTGACACTAGCAATGTCAGAATTTACATTGCAGCACACACAAACTCCATGGAAATATACTATTAGCACTCACAGTAAGCAGTGATGAGTAATGAGATAAAAATTGACAATGTCAATAGTCATAAGCCCTCACAGTCAAGAATAATGAACTATACTGTGTATGTGTATATCAATGTGTGTGTGTATCTATTGACTGATTTAAAATATATCTATGGTGTCTTTAATTACAGCTAAATTATATGAAGCAACAAGCACTGTTTTAAATCAGTGGTCACCATCCAGCGGATCTCGATCCACCAGTAGATCTCAGGGCCTCTTTCGGTAGATCTCGGAGCCTCTTGGACTCGATCCAAGGCTGGAGTGAGGTGCTGAGTTCCCACATGCATGCATGTGTGCACCCCAGTCAGCAGGTCAGTCCAAGGGGGAGAGAAGGAGCAGGGGCTAGATTGAGGTCCCTGCAGTGAGGGACACTGCTGCAGAGGCAGGAGCAGGGGTAAGTTGAGTGGGGCCCCAGCCAAGTGGGACTTACTTCCTGGGGTGGTGCACCCCCAAATATTTTTTCTGCCTCTGCCTTGATCTGCCCCCCTCCCCCCCACCCTCCCTCCCTACAGACTTATCTGCTGGGTGGGGGGTGCATTATCAGCAGTGCATGGTAGATCTTGGGTTGCTTTTAAATGCCAAAGGTGATCTACTTAAAAAGGTTGGAGACTGCTATTTTAAACAACAGGTGAGAAAACTGATTTTGGTGGAACTTAATGTCTAGGAGACAAGCTTTACCATAGTATACTCCTCTACATATTATCCAGGGTGTGTTAGGCCTACAGTTGGATTTGTCCCTATCACCTAGTGCTTCTAAAAATTATGTATCTGAAACATAACCAGTCCTGCTATTCTACAGGAAATAGGAAAACACCTGATTTTAGTAGGGCTATCTGTGCAAGTATTCCTTAGCTTGAATATCATTCGAGAACCAGGCCCACAATAAGTTAGATCAAAACTGGCCTACACAAGACACTGACTGTGCAGTTGATACTCCACAGTCAGTTAATACTTGCATACACAAGTGCTAAATGACTGCACAGTAACCAGAGTGACTACATAGTACCATCCCCAAACAGCTTTTAGGTAACACTGACTGTGCAGTAACTCATTACTACTGCGCAGTAGTGTCATATCACATTTCATGCCATGCTTCATGCTGTGCTTCATGCCAAGTAACGAGTTACTGCAAAATCAGTGTCTTGTGTAGACACAGCCACCGATACTTTCTTGCAAGTATTTAATGAGTGCAGTGCCACATGACCTAGTTATTAGAAAGGGAGACTGGTTCAGTAGTTGGGTTAACTGATTTATTTTTCCAGTTGTGACTTACTGTGTGATCTTGGGTGAGCTGTTTCAGAAAATATGTACAAAATACCCACCAATTTCAGGTATGTCTTTTTCTTTGACTGGTAGACTCACCTATTGCTTGATTTTGTAGTGCTGAATAGATAAGTAATTAACTTCAGTGGGGACTGAAGATATAAAAATATGACTTGAGTATTACAAGTTAGCTGCTCACAAACTGTATCTTCAGATGAATAAACTCTTTTGAACATTTTAGTCTTAACTTCTTCTGTCTCTCTCAGACTACTCTCCCACCTCTTGCATGTAAGTCACTTTGACAATCAGGGATAAAATGTGTCATTGCTGTACAAACTCTGAGATACTATGAGGATGGGAATTTAGCATCTTGATTGATACAGCATATCGTTGCTATCTTTAGTTCAGGCATCATTTTAGCACCCCTTTCCCTTTATTAATGTTTATATCATTTTAATGTGAACCAAATGAAGTACATAGGTAGCTACCACTAGCAAGTTATATTATGTTGCATTGAAAATCTAAGTTAGAATTTTTGCTGTAGGCCATCATGTTGTCTTTGATACATATTTAGCAGGAAACTGTTTTTTATATTCAGGTCTCTGAATCAGAGGTCTGATTATTCATTTCTAGTATACTCAATAGTCCCACTGAAATCTATAGCAGGATCCAGGTATAATAGTGGGGATATGTGGGGTGACCCAGGCTTTTCCAATAAAGTATCAATGGTTGTTTGAAATGCACCTAGCATACATTGGAGATATCTCCCATCAACAATTAAAGAAGAATAGGTAGAAGTTCATTGCTACAAGGACAAAGTAGAAACATTTTAAGGAAATGGAAGTAACAAAGTGACAAGAATATAAAATATAAATACAATGAAAACAAATATAAAAATAAATACAATTAAGAATTAAAAGTCTATCTGAATTTTCCACATATAAGAATAGCAACAGAAAGCTCTCATTTAGGTTATATATTGCCCCTTTCAAAAGGGAAATAAAATAACTGGCATCTGCATGTTGTATCTGCTATGATTTTATTTCATTTTACCACTTTTTGTTGCTCAATAAAACACAGTTTCCAAAATGATTTATATATGGGTTTATATTTCAAGTTTTTCTAATGGAGCAATTTAATTTTAAAAGGTAAAATGCTTTTTTTAAACCTACCAATGACATCATTCCCCACATTGGATCAATTATCTTTGCACTGAATAAAGTTTAATTGAACCTTTTTAAATATGTGCAGCTGTTGTGCAGTGAAATAGGCAGGTGGATTATCTCATTAGTATTAATCTAAATGTTCTGTGGTCTTTGCACATTTTAATGTGTGGCATATATATTTTGTAATGGTCCTTAAGTTGTTAAAAATAAGATAAGCAGTACAAGAAAACTTTGATACGCTTTTATGTAATATTTGGTTCTTACATGGGATGAATTAAGGCCATTAAAATGATGAGTAATTCCACAAAATCTGTTCCTGTAGATAGAATGAAGGATGATATTAATATGAAAACTTCTGACTAATTCTAATTTTATTTTTAGGAGTGCCATGTTTTATCTCTCAGACCATCCCTTTGTCCACGTAGGCACCAATGGCACTGGCAGGAATGACACTGAGCAGAGCAGAGGAGACTATGAGGCTGTTGCCAGGAGGATTAAGGAGCCTGAAGCAAAAGTAGTGTTCTCATCAATCCTCCCTGTGGAAAGTAAAGACCCTAACAGAGACATCATATCCTGAAGGTAAATGCATGGCTGAGACAGAGGTGTCAATATGAAGGCTTTGGATTCTTTGATAGCAGGCAGCTGTTTTAGGGAGGAGAACTGCTATCAAGGACAAATTAAGGGATGAGATAACAAGAGAAACACTAGAGATCTTTTGCTGGGTCTGGATGGGATTCATCTGACCAGAATGGGAAAGATTGTCTTTGGGGGTCATCTGACCAACCTAATAAGAAGGATTTAAAACTAGATTGTATGGGAGATGGTGAACAAAACCCTCCAGGAACAGAACAAACAATCCAGAGGAGAAAGGACCAGAAGAAGAAGCTCAACTGTGGGAATGGGCCAGAGCACCACAGGATAGCAACAAGTGATGCAAAACAAGGTCAGAATGCAAAATATGTCTGAGGTATTTATACAAAGGCAAGAAGTATGGGGAACAAACAAAATGAGCTAGAAGTCACAGTCTGTTTGAAGGAATCATGATCTGATGGATATAACAGTGTCTTGGTGGGATAGCTCTTATGACTGGAACATTAACTTTAAGAGAGACACAGTTTTGGAAGGACAGAGTTGGGAGAAAAGGTGGTTGTGGTGCCGTGTATGTCAAAAATATACACACTTGTTCCCTGCTTCAGGAGAAAGAAGATAGTAGATCTTCTGTATTTGGGTAAAGATAAAAAGTGAACGATATAGCACTGATGTAATGGTGGGGATTTATTACAGACCATCAAATCAGGAAGAAACAGTGGACAAGACACTTGTCAAGGAGGTGACAAAATTATCCAAAAGTTATGAGATGATAATGATAAGAAACTTCAGTCCTCTAGCTATCTGCTGGAAGAATCCTATAGCTAAACATAAGATTTCAAACAAATTCCTAAATTGTGTGGAGGACTACTTTCTTTTCCAAAAAGTTAAGACTACAACTAGGGATCATCTATTTAGATCTTGTACTGACCAATAGGGAAGAACTGGTGGAGGTTGTAAAGGGGATGGTAAACTTGAGAGAAAACGATCACTCCATGAGAATTTATTATTCTTAAACTGGGACAGCTTGATGTCAGCAAAACTAAGACACTGGATTTCAAAAAGGCAGATTTCAACTGAATTAAGGAGATAGTAGGGATGGTACCATGGGAAGACAGACTGATGGATAAAGTTGCCCAGAAGGGCTGGAAACTTCTAAAAGATACAGCATTGGAAGCCAAACAAGAAACTGTTCCAACACAATGGAAGCAGAAAAAGAATGGCAAGAGACAAATATGGCTGCACAAGAAGCTTCTATGATGCCTCAAATGCAAAAGGAAAGTATACAAACAATGGCAAGGTAGGCAGTTCACCAAGGAAGCAAACTGGGAAATATAAAAAATTTGCAGGGACAAAATTAGGAATGGACAGGTAAAAAATGAACTTCACCTGGTGAGGCATGTTAAGGACAACAAGAAGAGCTTCTATAAATGTTGTCTAGAAAAGGAAGACCAAGTATTAAGTATGAGCTCTTAATAGAAGATGTAAAGTAGGGAGAGTTGCTCAACAACTATTTTGCTCTAGTCTTCACAAAAAAAAGGCTGCAACCAGACAGCTAACAAGGATTATTTGAATAAGAAAGAGGACAAATTAAGGGATGAGATAACAAGAGAAACACTAGAGATCTTTTGCCGAGTCTGGATGAATTCAAGTTTGCAGGGCCTGAAGGATACAGGGCCCTATGGTACTGAATTAACCGGCAGAGGAGATCTCAGAGCCCTTAGCAATTACATTCACAAAGTCACAGGAGACAAGTGAGATACCAGAGGAGTAAAAAATGGCCAATATAGTGCCCCTCTTTAAAAAAAAAATGCAGAAAGGAGGACCTGGGGAATTATAAACTAGTTAGCCTCACCTCAGTACCTAGGAAGTCACTGAAACATATAAAGGAAATACATTTTCTAGCTTCTGGAGAAGGAAAGGCTGAACATGAGCAGCTAATATGGATTTACTATGAACAAATCATTCCAAACAAACTTTATCTTCTTTGACAAGATAACTAGTTGGGTGAATGACAGGAATGTTGTGGATATAGTATATCTGGATTTCATCAAAGCTTTTGACAAAGTCCACATGACATTCTCCCTAACAAATTGGTGAAATGTGGGCTACACAAAACGAATATAAGGTGAATAGACAAATGGCTCAATAGCCACAGGCAAAGGGTAGCTATAAGCAGATCCAAGTTAGAATGGCAGGATGTGTCGCGCGGAGTCCCAAAAAGTTCTGTACAGCATCCAGTGTTATTCAAAATTAAGAATGATCTTGACAGATTTGGAAAGTTGCCTATGCTGTGGGTATTTCCCATGCTTCTGGGCTTTGCTGGTTGCCACATAGGGCTAGGAAGTAATTTTTTCCCACGTCCTGTGCTACATGTATCAGAGTTTGGGGGAGGGAGGCAGAGAGTTCATCTTCCTCAAAAGGACTGGATGTTAACTGTTGTCAAGCCTGGGGATTTTGACTGAGGTGTGCCAGTGCTCCAGCTGAAACTAAAACCCACAGATTCCTGGTTAGAAGATCTTGTGTCTCCACTCGTGGTCAGACTGATCAACCCATTTGGCATCAGGATGGAATTTTACCTTGTGGTTAAATTGGTATGGGCTGTGGGGGGGTTTGCCTTCCCCTGCAGTTGGGGTTGTGGCCCTCTTGCTTGGATCTCTATAGAGAATATTTTCAGCAGCAGCAAGACATTGGCCACCATTGCCCCCCTGCTTTACCTGTGGCAGGTTAGGGTGCTCTGCTTTGTGGTTATATGGCAGGATTGCCTGTGTAGTTTTAATACAAAATTAGATAAGGATTTGATTGAAAGGGATGGTTCTGCCTTGGGCAGGGGATTGAATGGACTAGATGACCTCTAGAGTCCCTCCCAGCTCTACTTTTCTATGATTCTACTGTAATCATTTTAAATGGATTTCATTCCCATGAACTTAGCTAATCAAATCCTTCTTGTTAGCATTTGCCAGCATCAAACTTTGCGTTTTGTCCTCTTGGAATATATTTAGAAAGGCCACATCTACACAAGATGCTGGCTGCACAGGAGCCCATGACTACTGTGCAGTAGCGTTACATGGCAGGAAGCATGATGTGATACTACTATGCAGTAGTCACAAGCTACTGTGCAGTCAGTGCCATGAAAAAGCCATTCCTCAGTACAAGTGTGCAGTAACTCTTGTTATTACAAATTTATACAAGTACTAAATGACTTAGCAGTAACGACTGTGCAGGCAGCATCTCTTGTACATGCGGCCAAAGGATATTATTTGTTCCCTAAGCTTAAACCAGAAATGAAAGTATTGCTTTCATGCTCAAGTACAAAAATACAGAAGTGCTTATGCTGGAGAGGCAATGGGCTAGAACTACAACCAGTGTAAAATGGCATAGATTTGCATCAGCTGAGAATATAGCCCATTGTTTTAAGATGTGTGAGGAGACAAATCAATGGAGAATCCACTTAGAGATGACACATTTTCCCTACACTAATGGAATCCATTGGACCAGATTCTGGTGGAAATACAACTCCAGGCTTACTCCATGGAAAAGTAATGATTCTGATAGAGTCGTCACAAATTAACAGTAGTGTAATAGAGCCAAAGGTGGTCCAATAAAAATACATAGGACTTTAAGTTTTACTCAGTGCTGTAAATTCTTAACAATGTGGGCATGTTTCTGCTGCCAAAGGACCATGCTAGGGAATATTGTAGTAAAGTATGTATCACTGCATGCATACTATACCTGGAACTGGGGGTAATTTAGACACCTTAATGCAGTGCTGGGCTTGCATCAATGTATTCATTCTCTTGAGAATACTGTTGCACACCCAGAATCCCATGACGGTGACTACATTACAAGTTGTATTTCACTGCAGCACCCTCCAGCATGGTCCTATGATGGAATAGACATAACTTTTAGCTTCAGTATACCAACAGCTCTGTCCTTGCTGCTCTTGGGGGAAGAGAACCTATTGTGTGTTCCCTGGTAGGGGCTGCTTATATGGCACTGACCTCAGTTAGTTTCAGTCTAGCCACCCTCAATTCAAGGAGAAGAATTTTCCTATCATTGAGAGCACTCATGTTGGGAAAGTTAGAGACAGAGCTCTCCCAGCTGAGGCATCAGAATGTCCCTAATTATCCTGTCTGGCCACCCTTACTAGGAGATAGATGAATAGGAAAATGAAAAAAGACAGCAATCAGAAGAGACCTTTTTACAAAGAGTCCTAGAAGGATCCACAGATTCCTAGAAGGAGGGAACACCCATGAGCTTGACAGGTTTGCATTCTATTGCTTGATGTATTGCTTCTTTTAAACCACTGCCTAGGACCTAATTCCAGAACTATTATGTAGCTAACCCATCCTCTCTTATGAAGTGCCCAAATTATCACTTATTAGTTTAGTTTCCTCCTGACATTATTTAAGGAGGATTAACTAATGTTGGCAGGTAACATTACTGTAGTTTTAATGTTGTCCATAAAGCTAAGTACAGACAGTCAGAAAGCCTGAGGCTGAGTCAATTCAATCTTTGCAGGTTAGTCTAAGCCAGTGGTTCTCAACCTATTTGTGATAGTGGGCCACACTTGCAGCTCTCAATGTGTTATGTGGCCTATACCTCATAGCTGAGGGGGCTCCCAGCTGCCAGGGCTATGGGCCAGGGCCTGCAGCCCCCTGCCCTCTCCCCCACATCAGTGCCTGAGCCCGTGGGAGGTGGCGGTTGCTGTGGCCAAGGCAGATTGAGGAGCCCAGCCCTCCCAGTGCTGGGGCAGCACAGTGGGAGTGGAGCCCATGTGGGGGGCAGATGCAGACTTCCTGCTGCAGCCTTGGGGCTCTCTACCTTGCTGCCCTCCTCCCAGGGACTCCATGGCCCAGTGGGTAGGACCCAGTGCTGATAGGCAGGGAGGCTCAGTGCTGCTGCCAGAAGCCCCACGCCAGCCATGCTGCCATTGTGAGGCACAGCCTCTGCCCACCCAGCAGCACTGGCATCATGGAGTTGTGCCCCTCACCGCTGCCAGGTAGGCAGGGAACACCTTGCCATGGTAGTGCGGACAGCATGGGACTCTTGGAAATGGCACCAAAACTTCCCTCCCCACTCTGCTGCGGAGGTCCCCAGGGGACGGTAGCAAGGCAGGAAACCCTGAGCCCACAGCCACTATGCCTCCCTCCCTGGGAGTGCACAGAGCAGCAGGAAGCCAACCCCCTTCTGCTGCCTCCCATGTGAGCTGCCTGTAGCTCCATCTCACTCCCTGGCTGCGCCCTGTGGCCGCACATTCCCACCCCAGCTCTGGGTCCCATGCACCACCCTAGCTGGGCAGTGCCCCCAGCCCCAGCCCTGCTCTGCTCTACTCTGTTCCAGCCCTCCCTTCCTCACTTTGGGGACCTCAATCTGCTCCCCTCCCCCCCCCACCACATAGACTTACCTGGAGGAAGCTACAGGAGCTCCAGGCTGCCATGTGCATGTGTACATGCACACATATACATGGTACCCCCTGCCTCCAATTGCCCTCCCCACAGCACCAAGCAGCCCCTTGCAGACTGGAATTCTGCCAGCCTGCAAGAGGAAACTTGCCATTTCTCACATTTTTCTCCCTGACTCTAACAAACTGCAGGCAGTCATTTTTACCACTTTTTTTCACAAGATGTCACATGGGCCACATAAGTGTGCTGATTGGGCCACATGCAGCACCCAGGCCAAAGGCTGAGAGCCACTGATCTAAGCTGCATAGATTGAACTGATAAGCAAGTGAACAGATGTTCACTTCTGATTTTAGAAATGCTGCCACATACCTTCAGTGGCCCAGGCCAGAAGCCAGGTGCCACTAGAGGATACCTCCCTAATCAGCTGGAGCAGACAGCTTGGGCCAAGGCTAGCCCACCCATCCTGTAAGGGGAGGGGGAGGTTGTGGGGGAGGTGCAAAGCATCATGGGATGCTTGGGGTCTGTGAGTTGACTTGAATCTGGGGGGGATCCGGGGCAGAAGTTCAATAAACCAACTTAACCTAAATCAGTTAAATCTGATACTACATCCATCCAAGCTTTTCTTAAACTGGTTTCAGTCATTTTGAAAGCAGTTTATGTGCATTGAACTTCTGTTGTGTTACAGATTTGAACTGGTTTCCAATCACTTATAACATTATAAATTATTTATAATTTCTGTCTTAAACCCAAAATATAGCTCTCTAAGTATAGTGCTCATGGATCTCCTAAAATATATCTTGAGTGCTCAGGAAGTAAATTTCCAACAGTAAAGGCAGAAGCTGACGAAACAGACATGTTCATACAGATCCCGTTCTTCCTTCTCTCCACAGAAGTAATACTAGTGAAACATCTATACAGGTTTCCTGATATGAAGGCAGCCTACTTAATGAAGTATCACATCCTAAGTCTTAGTAACATTCACACAAAACCTGTTGACTTGCTCTTTCTTTCCTCCTTTTCTTGGTTTTCTGGGCCATGATGTTTTGGCTAGATTATCTTTGGGTTTTATATAACATACATACGCTGTCCATCTTGTTTCACTCTAAGACTGAACCAAGTACTGTAATGACAGTTAAAGTCACATATTTTTCTCTCTGTAGCTTCAGCTGAAAAACTAAACTTTCAAGTTTATAATGTAACACAAGCGTGTTTTCTGTGCAACAGATTCAACAGAAGGTACATGGCGTATACTAACCATCGGGTTACATATACATTACAGAGAATTAAAAAAGCATACCATTACTTTCCCAGGCATATTTCCAATCTCTGTTCTAAAATGCAGATCTTTTAGTGGCTTTTAGCAAAATACTTGAAATATTATTTTAACATAAAAATACAACATCATTTTTAGAAATGGTTGAAGCTCTCCTGCTTTACCAGGTTCTAATCCTTACATTGAAACCCTGAAATTTCATTCCTCTTTTCTTAGAAAAAAAAAAAAAATCAACCACCAAGGACTTGAATTGAAAATGTTGTAATTAAAAATTAACTTCTAGCACATCTTATCTATAACTTTTTACACAATTTGTACTAATATATGCTAGAGTTGCAGGTATTTGGTTGGAGACTTTTAGGTGTTTTGTAAAATCTGCCACCTTCGTAGTCACTAGCCAAGACAAATAGCTCTATCTCTAAAGGTCACTTTGGCCTGTACCAACTGTAATCCCTTCTGGAATGTTTTGGGAATGATCTAACTCTCTAATTTATGTTGGAATCCTGGTCCCACCTTAGAGCACTTTAGTGCCCTTCCAATATGAAATTGGCTTCTTCAGCTGCAAGCTCAGGCCAACCGTTTCTGAGGTATGTCAACGCAATGAAGTCCCTGTATACTGGCTCCACATCTCTTTGCTTCTCCAATTTAATTCTGACGTAGTTTTCAAAACCACAAGCTAGATACATATGCTTCAATTGGTCACATAAAAGTCCTAAATTCTGTGCAGTAAATTCAATATATAGGACTAGGAAAAAAACAAAAAGCATCTGTTCCACAACAGCAGGACATGTAAATGGGACCCATTCCAACACTATAATTTAAGTGACGACACCCCCATAATAACTATATCTACCTATTATATACAACTATATTTGGCTAGATCAGCAATAAGTACTAATATTTCCCCATTTTTCAATTAAAAAAACTAGTTATTCTACTTCTGCAGTTCAGTACTACTCTAAGGAACTATCAGTTTCTTGTCCAACTCAAAAAACCTATATTACTTTTAATGCTGCAGTAGAAACTCCAGGATCTCACAACAGCAGAGACTCCCTATGCCTGAAGAAGGGTGACTGTGCCTGAAAGCTTGCCAAGAACTTTTATCCAACTACTCAGTTGGTCTAATAAAAGATATCACATCTACCTTGCCTGCCTATGTCCTTAGACCAACAGGGCTACAACCAAAAACCCAGAAACATGGAAGACATTGACTTCAGAAAGGCTTTTTATACAGTCTCCAACAGCATTCTCACAAGCAAGCTAAGGAAATGCGGGTTGGATGAATGGATTGCAAGGTGGATAGAAAACTAGCTAGATCATCATGCTTAAAGGGCAGTAATCAATGTCTAGTTAGCAGCTGGTATCAAGTGGAATGCTCCAGGGGTTGGTCCTGGAGCAAATTTTGTTCACTATCTTTATCAACAATCTGGAAGATGGGATAGAGTGCACCCTCAGCAAGTCTGAGGAAGACACTAAACTGAGTGGAGTAATAAGTATGCTGGAAGGTTGGGCTAGGATTCAGAGAGACCTACACAGATTGGAGTATTGGTCCAAATGAAAAGGGTTAGAGGCCTGGGAAACATGACTTATGAGGAGAGGCTGAGGGACCTGGGTTTATTCAGTTTGGAGAAGAGAAGACTGAGGTGGGATTTAATGATAGCCTTCAACTACCTGAAGGGTGATTCCAGAGAGGATGGAGCTAGACTGTCCTCTGTGATGGCAGATAACAGAACAAGGAGCAATAGTCTCATGTTGCAGCAAAGGAAGTTTAGGTTAGATATTAGAAAAAACATTCTCACCAGGAGGGCAGTAAAACACTGGAACAGGCTACCCAGGGAGGTTGTGAAACCTCCTTCCTTGGAGGTTTTTAAATCCCAGGTAGACAAAACCTTGGCTGGGATGATATAGTTTGGGATGGTCCTGCTTTGAGCAGGGGGTTGGACTAGATGGTCTCCTGAGGTCCTTTCCAACCCTAATTTTCTGTAATTCTTTGTTGCCAAAATTTACAGCTAGAGGTATCAATCTGGGCAAATATCAGAAGGGGATTGGATAATCCCATGTCTATGTAGTGTACACACTATGTGACTTTAGTTTAAAGTTCATATATGTACTTTTATTTATTGTTTAATGAATATTTGATGCATATAAACATACTGTTACAAGTAGGATTTGAAGGTGGGCTTTACCCAGAGAAATCCCATTAAAATTTTTTCTTTTCCTTTTAGGCCAGACTGATTCAGAGAAATCAATTTTCTTTGTGGTAGCTGGACTCCCTGTGACTCTGCATTTTATTTTATTCTATTTATTATAACATGAAGTTTCTAGATTTAAAAACTAAACATTATTCATTCCCTAACAGCCCTGCAATAGAATCTTAGATAAAATTGTATTATTTATAAACCGGTAAGCAAGGTAACCCAGTAGGCTAGAGGCCTTTTATCTTCTAAGTGCTGTAGAAGTGTAAAACAGATGCACAACATACTGTAAGTGGCATAAAGAAAACCTTTCTTTTGCTAGCATCTTGTTGGAAAATGCATCAGACAAGGAGCTAGTCAGAGTGATCCTCTGTTTCTCATCTCCAGGATGCTTCTTTAATTCACTATATGTAGGACTATGTGTGGATACAAAGGCTTCATATTATGCAGACCCTATTTTCACCTCCTACACAGGACAAGTCACTATGACCACCCAAGCCTATTTTCTAATCCTGTTGCTGGCTCGCAATCTGCTATACTGTAAATGGTATGGGAAGATGGGGTGATTGTGATATTAACCACACACTTCATTTAAGAGAAAGATAAGTTAAGGGCCACCATCACCCAAAATCATTTGGGTGACCAAAGAAGGATCATGGCCAAGGCAGCCTGGAGTTGTGCTGATTTATTTCAGACTTTTTCACTAGGACTGTATGTAGGTTCTGCTACAACCAAAAGGTTCACCTCATAGAGCAGAAAAAAACAAACACTCCTTCCTGAATAAATCCCTTTAAAGGGGTTTCTCCTTGCAAGCAGGAAGAGTTCCAGCATGCAAGGGGCAGCTTGTGGCTGGGGGGAGCAGGAGGAGGCTGATCAGATGCAGAAGACACTGTGTGCATGTGTGTGCATGCACACATGCATGTGGCTAGCAATTCAGCCCCAGGCAGCACAGTGGGGAGCGCGTCCCCAGCTGCCTGCAGGTAAGTCTATGGGAGGGCAATAGGCAACTGAGGCAGTAGTGGTGGCTCACTCTGAGCCCCCATGGTGAGAGAGGGAGTTGGGCAGAGTTGGCAGCAGGGGCTGGGAGTGCTGCCCAGCCGGGGTGGTGTGTAGGTCTTGCAGAGGTGGGAATGCATAGCTGTGGGGCCTAGCTGGGGAGTGGGATGGAGCCACAAGCAGCTCATCTAGAGGGGGGCTGGTGGAGGGGCTAGCTCCCTGCTGATATGCACACTCCTGGGGAGGGGTCAGGCACCAGAGGTGATGAGTCAGGGTGGAATGGGGTGGCACATGCTTGGGGCTGGGGGGAGATTTGTGCACAAACTGCAGGGCACAAGGTCCAGATCAACACTGGACCACATCTGTGGCCCAGTAGGCGGTTCCCAGAGTGGGAGGGTGGAGCAAGGTGGCGAGACTTGTTGCTGCTGCTGTTGCCACTGGGACCCCTGCACCAACTGCAGTGCCATGAAGTAATGCTGTGCCACCAGCAGCATGAGGAGTCAGAGGGCTGCATTGCCCTCACCTCCTCCCTCTGCCAGCCACTCACATGTTGCTTTGTGCCTCTACCCTAGGAAAGAGGCAGTGTGGGAGGCAGCATGAGTAGCCTGAGGGGAGCAGTGGCAGTGGTGGCTGCTAGGTTATGGCCATAGGGTAGAGCTGCAGCCCAGTGCATGAGTGGCTGGTTGCAGGAGAAGGTGAAGGCAGCACAGCCTCCCCAGGTCTGTTACTCCTTGTGCTGCTGCTGGTGTAGCGGTACTTCATGGAAGTACGACCGGGGTGGAGGTTCTGGTGGTGGAGGCAGCAGCAATGAGTCTCTCTGCTCCGTTCCACCATTCCACAGTGGGTCCTGCCCACTGGGCCAAGGATGCAGCCTGGTGCTGGTCTGGCCAGACTGCAGCCCAATGCCGTGCTCTGGGTGCACAAATCTGGAGGGGACACATGCCTCCCCATGTTCCCCCGACACATCATCTATGGTGTTGCCTGTGGTTCGGCACCCCCCCTTACACCACACACTGGGGAGCTAAGGCCTCGGGGGTGGGGGGGTGACAGGCCAGGAGTGAGGGGCACTAGTAGGGGTGGAGGGGGGTGGGGCTGTGGTTTGAGAGTGAGGAGCACTAGCATATAAGGGCTTCTGAGCTCCACAAAGCACCAGGGGGTACAGCTGCAGCTGGACCTGGATCCCGGGGGGCAAAGTGGGCAGAGGGAGCTCTGATTTTCTATGATAAGAATACAAAAATCAAACGCCAAAATATACAGGTATTTAGAATTTATTTTATTATAATGATTGAGGCACTGGTAGGCTTCAAATTTGCTTTAAAATTGTAAATATATCAATAAAACATTTTATTCAATTCATACACACACAGATAGATAGATAGACAGAGCTTAGTCTGTCTGTCTCTGCCTGTGCATCTGTCCATAGCACTCTTGGAGTACTCTGATTGGTTGTCTCAGCAGCCAATCACAATGCTTACTGAAACAACCAGTGTTCCGCACAGATAGACACACAGCCAGACATGCCCCACCCCCCACCGCTGCTCCTGAGAGGCAGTGGTGGCAGCACGGGGTGGTGGCACGTGATGCTCCACCCTGCCCACCCCTCCCCCCTCTGCCCCCCATCCCCATCATCCTTGATGGGCAATTCACTGGTATATACACACACATAGTGGTGTTTCATTTCAGTTGTGGAAAAACATGGATTTTAAGTGTTTTAATCACAGAATTTTGCATTTTTTTAATCAAAGTGTTTTTTATTTTTAAACAGAGAAAACCAAGATCCCTGGATCATCTACCCATTTGGAGCCTTCAGAGAAAGTCTGGAAGGAAGCACAAACTCACACCCTGGAATCAGTAGTGAGACGCCTTAACCACTTTGTCACTATATGTCTCAGTGATGTACATGTGAGTAAGATAACAATAGAGTTACTTATAATTTGTTTTAAATAGCCACTAATAGCATCCCCCACATTCCACAATAGAAGAAGATCAGTTCTGCAACAGCCTTTTAGGTAGATTCCTTTACCCGTCAGTAACAGATGAATATATAACATGCAGCTAACAGCCTCCCATAATGCCTCTTCTTTGGAGCAAGTGCAATTTGTCACTCTCCCCTCCCCCATAAAAAAAAATAAAAATGTCTGAACAGTCAAGAGATTGTGACTAAGTACAGACATTCAAAAAGCCCAAGCCTGAATTGATCAATATTTGCAAGTTAGTCTAACATGCATAAACTGAACCAATTTGCAACTGAATAGACATTCACTTTTGATTCTGGAAATGCGGCCACATGCCTGCAGTGGCTCAGGCCAGAAGCTGGGTTGTGCTAGAGTGAGTCCTCCCTTCCCTTCCACAGCAGCCCCGTGGCTTGAGGTAAGCTGACAGGGGTGTGGTGGGGGGGAGGGCATAGCCAGGCCACAGCAGGCTGCTAAGTATTATGGGGGGAGAGGTTTAAATAACCACCCTGGCCTGCAGGGACCCTAGCCAGAGTGTGCCTGGAGGGGTAGGGGAGAAGCTGTCTCTGCCAGTTTTGTCCCAGGGGTAGGGGTTGGCATGGCCAGACACCAGCTTGGGCAGTGCCTCAGACAAAGTTGGGGCAGGAAGGAGGATTAAATTCCCCTGTCTCCTCTCTGTGCCACCAGCATGGGGACACCATTCAAGGTCTGCCCAGCTTTCTGCTCCACTGGCTGCTTGCATGGCAGGGTTGTGGCCAGAGACAGCCATCATGGCCCCACCATCTGGCCACCTTCTGCCTATGGGTGAGGCTGAGGCAGGCTGGCCTGTAGGTGCTGCTGAGGCTGGGACCGGAGGGGCTGGCCCATGCTGGGCCATGGGGGTAAGGCTTTCCCATCCAGCTGTGCCTCAGGCTGGGACCACAGGAGCTGTGTGCCCAAATTGCTCCCAGCTGCCTGTGCTCAGGCCAGGCTGCACTGTTACAGAGCTGTGGCCAGCTGGGAAGGGTCCTGGCCCCACAGCTTGGCTTGGTCTGGCCTGGTCCAGCACCTCTATGCCCACCCTTAACAGTACCCCGGGTAAGATGGGTGGATAGTGGCACCAGTGAGCCCAGAGCCCAGCAGCTAACTGTCATGGTCATAGGTGCTCATGTCCCCACAGCCTCTCCTGTACCCTGTGTCTGTCACTGTGCAGGACCTGGCCACCTGCAGCAACACCAGAAATGGTGTGCTGGCTGGGGCCAGCGAGGTGAGTCTGCCTCCCTCACCTCTAGCTGCTCCTGCCATAGCCACTGCCACTCCTGCCCCTACCACACTGCTGTGGATACGTGAGTGAGAAGCTTCAGCCAAGAGGCTCCTGCCTAGTGCATGGAGCTCTGGCTCTAACCCTCAGCCACTTTCCACCTACTCTGCCTCCCCAGCATGATGAGCAGTCCCCGCGGGCAGGTGGAATGGGTGGAAGGCAACTGGGAGCTGGAGCCAGAGCTCCATGCACTAGGAAGCTTTCACCTGCTCCCAGCTGAAGCTTCCACCTGCCCAGAGTGGCATTGTGCAGTGTGGCATGGCAGGAGCTATAGCTGGAGGTGAGAGGAGTAAAAAAGCCCCAGCCAGTGTGCAGCTTCTGCTGGGATTCTTTCTGGTGTGGCTGCAGCCAGCTGGGTGCTGCTGGGCTTGCCTTGCCTCCAGCAGCTCCTCCTTCTCCCACTCCTGCCCCTGCTTTGCTGCTCTGGGTGGGTAGGTGAGGGGTGGTGGAAGCTTCAGCCCAGCAGCTCCCACTGGAGGTGAGGGAAGCAGAGGGATATCTGGCTAGTCCATCACCATGCAGGGGCCACAGCGGTGGTGGTGGCAGTGGCAGCTGTGAGCACACAAGCCCCCGCAGTGGGCAGCTGCTGGGCTTCAGGCCCACCAGCATCTCCAAGCCAGCTGGGGCAGCTGTGGGCATGATGAACTCATCCCACGCAGCCAGTCTGGCTGCCAAGACATCTTCCTGCAGCTGCAGTGACATCACCTCTACACTACTGCTTGGCCAGCTGGGCCGGGCTGTCATGAAGCCACAGCTAGTTGAGAAAGGCCCTGCCTCCATGGCGCAGCCCAGGCAAGCCCCACTATCTGCCTACCTTACCTGGGGTGCTGCTGAAGGTGGGCACAGAGGGGCCAACATGGGCCAGGTCAGGCCATGGGGTATGGAGCTCTGTTGGCTGTGGCTCTGGGACAGTCCGGCCCAGCCTGGGTACGGGAAGCTGGGGAGAAATCTGCATGTCCAGCTCCTGAAGCCCAAGCCTGAACCTGAGCCACAGCTGGCTGGGAAGGACCCTGCTCTGACAACCTAGCCCAGGCCAGCCCCTCCATGCCCACCCTCAGTAGTGCCTGTGGGCTGGTTCAGCTCCCCCAGCCCCTGCCTCAGCCATGGTTGAGGTGGGTGCATGGCAGGGCCATGCCTCCCAGCTCTGGCCATGCCCCCATCTTTGCCACGGTAGCGGTGGGGGGGGAGGGCCCTGATGGGTTGTTCTGCCAAGCAGACCCGAGCTGTGGTCGCCCAGGGATAGAGGGGAGGAAAGTGCTGTTTGCTTCAGAGAACAGAGATGGCCCTGCCCCTCTGCCCTCTAGCCAGAGCAGGGAAGGTGGCATGGCCAGACGCCAGTCAAGCATGACCCCTTCCTTTCCCATTCACCTTAAGGGGCCATGTTTGGCTGGCGTCTGGCCATGCCACCATCCCTGCTCTGGCTAGAGAGCAGAGGGACAGGGCCAGCTCTGCTCTCTGAAGCAGAGTGCACAGCCCAGCCCAGGGCTTAAAAGCATGCTGGGGTGCTGGGGGACTCTGATTTAGCTTAAACTAGGAAGGGGTCTGGGATAAAAGTTCAATAAACTGATTTGACTCAAATTAGTTAAGTCAGCTACTACATTCAATCAGGTTTATCTTAAACCAGTCTCAACTATTTTGAAACTGGCTTATGCACACTGAACTTATGTTCTGTTACAGGTTAAAACCAGTTTCTGATCATTTAAACTGGTTTATGTGTCACTTCTGAGTTCCCTTGTCCATTCACCAGTATTGTTTGCTCCCATACAGTAGCATTTCTTGAGCAATCCACATACCACTCTCTTCCATGTGGCATTTTTGCACCCCTACTCCACCCCAGATCCATAATTAAACATAGTTAGCATAATAGAAATTTCCTCTTCCTCTCTGTAGCTGAAGGGAGTTCCTACAGCAACTACTTATCCTGTTTGTCTCAAGAAATGTCTCAATCCTGGATATCAATTATACTTCCAAGCCCACCTCAGGAGTCTGCTGCTCTTGTCTTTCCAGGAAGGTGAGACAGACTGTACAGGGACACAGACTTTGACTGAACACTATTTTTGAATAGTTAGTTTATGCTGATGGTAAACCTTTAGGAAAAAATACTGTAACCCTAAAAAACAGAGGTCTGTTGTGTTCAATATATAGCATTCCACTGAAGGATTCAGTACATACTAAAAACTTCCTTCTTTGTTTTTTCCCTCTAATATTAGAAGGCAAGCCTACTCAATGAATTAATAGCTAGCAAAATACTATTTTACACAGCATATAGTCAACCTGTGGAACTCACTGATGCAGGAGATCATCTAGTCAAGTGTTATATTTGAAGTTTTTAAAAAAGCTGGATAATTTTATGATAATTAATAAAGGTTCCATGTAAATTAACACTAAGGAATTCTCATACTTCAGAATGCAAACATTGCTAAAAGGTTGGGGTGGGAGGCAGAATCTCTCCTTTGCTCAGTTAGCTGGGTGCAATAATTATCATAATTATTACCATTAATGATAATGATCACAATAACAACAATGTTGTTGCTGTTGTTGCTTTTGCATTATAATTATAGAATTCCTTTAATTCTTCATTCTACTATCAGAACCAAGATACTTAGCGTCATAGATTAATGGTGTGATCCAATATGGTATACCCATGTAATTTTAATGAATTTTCATGTATGCATCCATGCATTTTTTTTAATATTAGAGGTTTATTTTTCTTGCTTTATAATTCTCTTTTTAAACCTTAAAAAAAGTTTATTCCATTTTCTTTCTCTATTCTTGCTTCTCCCATTTTTCTTCAGTTACTCTATTTTCCCTAGCTTCTTTTTTCTCCCATTATTTGTTTGTTTTGCAGAAATAGGAACCTCCATTTCTAACTGAACCTTTGGTTAAGGTTCTAAGATATCTGGCTTCATTTTCATTTTATTTTATTTGCATACTTTTGTTTTGCCCAGTTCTGGCAGAGACCAGGGTCATCCCTGTCTTCTAGTGCTTGAAACAAATAACAGAAATTAGGCCATGGGCTAGGTCTCCATCTTAGGTTACACTGACAGCTTGACTCAAGATGAAGAAATCTCCACAAGGTTCTTCTTGTAAAATATTCTTGCCCCTCCCTGCAATCCTCCTCACTTCCAAGAGATGTGTTTTTACGCTTTTGCAACCTCTAATCAAAGGTCATTTCACTTCTTCAAGGGACTCTAAACTCAAATGTACTTTACCAAGAATTCCCTTCTGTAAGAAGTCTCACATACAGTAGGTACCAAGAATCCATGCAACTCCACTGACAGCAATGGAGTACCCCCCTTACATCATCAATAAGTTTGGTCCAAAGCGTCCAAAGTAAATTTGGACAAAAGCATGCATGGTTTGTTAAGCTGATGTTTCTTTTAAATAAAACAAGAACAGCGCAGCTTGAGTACTGCATCCAATTCTGGGCTCCACACTTCAAGAAGGATGTGGAGAAGCTTGAGAGAGTCCAGAGGAGAGCCACATACATGATCAGAGGCAAGAGAACAGGCCTTATGAAGAGAGGCTGAGAGCCATGGTGTTCTTCAGCCTGGAAAAGCACAGGCTCAGGGGTGACCTGGTGGCAGCCTGTAAGTACATAAGAGGCGTGCATCAGGATCTGGGGGAACATCTATTCACCAGAGTGCCCCAAGGGACGACAAGGACCAGTGGTCACAAACTTTTCCAAGAGTTTTTAGGCCGGACAAAAGGAAAAACTTCTTTACTGTCCGAGCCCCCAGGGCCTAGAATAGACGCTCTCCAGAGGTGGTGCAGGCACCTACTCTGGACTCTTTTAAGAAATGTTTGGACTCCTTTCTTGCTGGGATCCTTTGATCCTAGCTGACTTCCTGCCCCTGGGGGAGCTAGGCTGGACTCGATGATCTTTCAAGGTCCCTTCCAGCCCTAATGCCTATGAAATCTATGGAATTTATTTGTAGGCAACATTTGAGCAATGTCTATATGGCTATTGCTCAGGGATTCATAGCAGTAGTGTAACTAGGGATGGAGCACCTACTCAGGCAACAAAACTAAGTACAGACATTCAAAAAGCCCCAGGTGGAAGCATTGTAACCTATGATGACTAGGGTCAGTTACAGCCGAGGAGGCAGGGACGGCCCAGAGCTCAGACAGAGCAGAGATTGCCCCAGTTTAAATCTCAGCCCTGTGCAACATTGCCTGGGTTGGCAGCAATCACACTTAAGTTAACCCTCAGTGGGATCTGGCACACACATTCAATACAGTGCTCTAATAGAAAGCACTTTAGATGAGTACACATCCATCAAGGGTTAACTTAGAGTGCAATCCATCACTTTTTAAAGCACTGTAAGGGCCATGAAAGTCTGTTTAGTTATGGCTTTAGAGTGCTTTCTACATGCCAAAAGGACACTAAGTGTAATGCCTGTACCTAGCCCAAGTTAGGAGGGGTGCTGTTATTGCCCCCTACCCCCATGCAGTTTGTGTCCCAGCAGCATGCAAAGCTGGGAACTACAAAACAGGTCCCAGTTGCTGTTGCTTTAAGAGCAACAGAGCTGGGTTGGGCAGAGCACACAGAGGCAGCAACTTAGTCAGGACTGTTCAGAAGTTTCTAGCTGGGTAAGACCCTCACTTCACCTCCCACCCCCACTCTTAGAACCACATGGCTCCTCTCCCCCACAATTTCCTGCAGACTTTGCCTTGGATACCAGCTGGGCTTATTACACCACTGATTCACAGTACCTGGAGCTGTTCTCTCCTAGAATAGATTCAAGAGTAATGAGGAAAGCCTATTAATAGTGAGACAAACAGTGGGTGTGATATGGAGTAACATAATTGTCATCTCCAGGTTGGACTATTAAGGTAGTTCTTGTGATGTGGAAAATCTCATGTCTCCATGCCTCTCGTTCATCACCCACTGGGGCCTCCCCTCATGCATACTAGTGGTTTCTGGTAGTGTTTACGCATACGCATGCTGGGAGGCAGGGGAAGAGGGGCTCTTGCCATCTTCTGAGGTCTTGGCATCTTGGCCACAGCTAAAGCTACGGAGGTTGATTAGGATGTACTGATGCTCCTGCTGGTGCTTACAAAACCCTGAGGTTCCTGGCTAGACAATTTTGCTCTTCTGCTCAGGGTCAGACAGGTCAGATTAGTATGGACCACGTTTTTTCTACTGCTTGTTTTTTGCATGTTGCTTTCTGTAAGATCTCCTGAGTATCCATTAACCAACCATTTCATTGTTGCTGTAGTATACTTGTCTTCCCTGCTTTTGCTTATGGTAAAATATAGGATATTCTTAGTGTCTAGGTACTGGGCCTTGTAGTTGAGTATGGGGGTGTAAAGTGGTGATTTTGGAGATTCTTTTGGTTACCAATTGCTTGTAAATATTGTGAATGTAGGGGCCTGGACTCAATGAGGAGACTCCTGCCAGTCCTATATTCTATGACAATGCCACTAAGAATAAAACTGGCTGGTGAGGTAACCAACTATGATTAGATGAATGAAAACCTCTGACTTAGATCAGCCAGGAAGGCAGCTGGGAGAAAACCTATACTACTTTATGGCTAGGGACAGAAGTTACACATAAACTGGTTTAAGTGATCAGAAACTCGTTTAAACCTGGAACAGAACAGCTCAGTGCACATAAACCAGTTTCCCAGTGGCTGAAACTGGTTTAAGATAAACCTAGTTGAATGTAGTATATCAAACTTAACTGATCTGGGTCAAGCTGGTTTATGAAACTTCTGTCCCATATCCCTTCCTGGTGCAAATTAAATTACAGTCCCCCAGCATCCCAGCATGCTTTCCAACCCTAGGCTGGGCTGTGCTGTCTGCAGTGAGAGCTGTGAGGGCTGGCTGACAAAGGGTGGGGAGGAGCAAGCCAGGCTAGGGATGCAGTCCAGTTTAACACGGGGATGGGGGGCACAGTACTGCCCCCCTAGGCAAACCCCAGCTGGGGTCCAGGGCCAGGAAGGCAGGCTAAACACCCCTTCCCCTGCTCAAACTTACTGCTGACTGCAACTGTGGACTACAAATCCCAAAGGTGCCTGAAACCAGGAAGAGGAAGGGATGAACAACTTTGCAGAGTCTCACTGCTGTAATTCTGGACTGCAAATCCCAGAGACCTCAGGGGCAGGAGGAAAAGGAAGTGAACACACAGCCAGAGAGCTGTGTTCTAGTGACCCCTGGACTCTGGCCTGAGCCACTGCAGGCATGTGGCTGCATTTCCTGAATCAAAGGTAAATGTCTGTTCATTTCTGTTTCAATTTAATCTGTGCAGCTTCGACTAACATGCAAAGACCAAATCGATTCAGCCTTTGGCTTTTTGACTGTCTATGCGTGGCTTCTCACTTCTGAAAGAAAAAAAATGAAGCGAGAGCAGAAAAGTATATGAAGGACAGTGCAGCTGTCCTAGAAATGTTTTACTTGCTTCCTAGTGATTTATATGGATTTCATGTATTTACCGTACTAATAAATAAAAAATGAGTACTTGCCATAGTAACTGCAGCAACAAGTGGACCTAAGTTACCCCTCAGCTACAGAACACCTCATGTGTCCTGTACTAATGTAAACTCTGCAGGTTCAAATGAAAACATTTAGCATAATGTATAATACTAAACAGTACTCACTTCGATAATATTTGAAAAGATCCTCTTAGGTCTTCAAATGAAAATCGGTATAGAAGAACAATATATTATTATTAACTGGTTACAACTTTACAGATTGTTTTAAAATGAAATACATGATACTAAATATCCTAGGGAAACCGCTTATATATATTTTTTCTGCCTTCCAAAGAAATAGTTTAAAGATGACATTTTTGTAGAGAGAAGGGAAAGGGTGAATGGTAACAGATGGAGGCTCCAGAAGGACGAGATTCAGGAGTCAGTTTTTCTCTGGCTTACATATTTCTGCGGTATAAATGCTGCAATTTTTTGTTAGTCCCCCGAATATGAGCTTAAATCAATTGTACCTGTACTATAGCTAATCTTCTG
>NC_143398.1:48547894-48550394 GCF_052110815.1 Crocodylus siamensis | reverse complement strand
TTTTTAAAGCTATTTCATCTTTGCCCGACTAAATTGAAATTTGACTTATTTTGATCAACAAATGTTAATTGTGCTTGATTGGAAGGAACATTAAAAAGACCTATTGTTAACTCCTTTCTCAGAAAGAGCTCCCATTAAAATGAAAAGAACTTATGTCTGAAAAACGAGTGCAAAAATGGGAACCTTTTTTATAGAAATACAAAATGGAACGATCAGTTAGGAAGCATTTTAATGCCTCCAGATACTGAAATTGCTAAGGAAGGTTGGCTATTTTGGGTATGTGACCTTATGCACCTCCTTCAAATGATTCTTCAAGGCCTTAAAGAAACTGGCCAATTAATATCTGTATGCTGAGGAGCAGTTGTGTATAGCTGGCACCTATTAATTTCAACAAATGACTATATATGTTTGAAATACATTTAAGACAATTTCTATAAAAATGTGCATGTACACATATAAAAGTGCAGTTTTACCCTTATTCTGCCAGCTCCCATGTATTTCTTATCTCAGGTGCCATCCTGTTGAAATTAAAAGCCATGTAAATGTTTTCAGGATTGGGCACTATAATTATTTTCTATAGACTACAGATTTTTCAGGTAAGTACTGTGTTGCCCTATATGTACAAACAGACCCTCACACATGGTGGGTTCTACCAACATAATAAACATCTCAGTTATAGTGATTGTCATAACTTTTGCACAATGTTGCTTTAAATGGACAAAGTTCTCAGTAGTGCAAAAGAGAATACAAGGTTTTTGTGTAATATTCACACATCACTTTGAAATATATGGGATTTGCCAGTGGATCAGCCATGAAAGGGAACCTCTGAGCACCCCTGGGTGCTAAACTCAGAGTCTAAATATAAGAAATAAGATACAGGACAGTTTGGAAGGGAATAATGAGGAATGATGGAGATAGGTCAGCAGAAACACCATGAGATCCATATAGTTATGTGGATCAAGTAGTCCTAACATCAGAAGCAAGTAGTGCAAAAAGTATCCAGCTGCTTTTTGCTAGCATGGAGTAACAACTGTGGGACAAGTATGTAGCAGCCCTGCAGCTAGCCAGGAGTAGACCTCTCCCCCAGCACAAGCCCTGTTCCTTTCATCTGCATAAAGCCTGATTAAACAGGCTTTATACTTTGAAATTACTTTCACCCAAAAGTGTCATCCCCAATAACCAGGAATTCTTGGATGACATTACAGAGGTTACTAATATATGATTCACCAGTGCAGTACAATAGGGAACTACTGCTTGGTTAACAGTACAGGGATTCCATACACCCTCCCTGTGACTATACCAGGTATCTGGGGGCTCGTAGTTAAAACTTCAGTGGATTAGATATTTTTAACTCTAGCTAGCTGCATTTGCTGAACATGTAAATAATGCACACTTGAGTCTGGATGTATATCTATCTATATGGACATGTGTATTTTTAATATATAAATGATAGTGCTATGTAGTGACTGGTATACCAGTGAAGTTTAAAGGGGAAAAAATAAATAACAACACAAAAGTAATTTATATTCTTTGGATCTTATGCTAGGCAAAGAAGCAAAATTAAAGCACTAGAGCCACCTTCTGACTGCACTGAAACTGCTGAATTCTGATAATGGACACTGCATTAATAAGTTAAATGGAAGAGAGGATTTTATTTATATTTCAGTTCTTTATATCTTATTTTCGGTCCCTAATGGCCTAGCTTAATAAATATTGCATTTATTCCACATTTAGCTCTTTTTCTTTTTTGTTGTGAAGGAGTGTTATCATCCATGTAAACAGTCACATTTATTTTTGTGATGAGTTCTCTGTCAAGTTCTAAAAAGCAGCATGTTTGTACTTATTTTTATGGTTCTGCTTTCCTTTTTTTTAGAAAGGAAATATGTATACCTCTTATTCTGTTAGTACACAAATTAAACAACAAAAAACATAGACAAATGATGGGGCTTCTTTTGATTTAACCTGAGCAGGTAAAGAAGGGGAAAAAGTAAATACATAACTGTTTTCCCCTCTCCATATGCTATGGCTTTAAAGCATTACTGAACTAAATAAATGTACTTTTATAAATTTAATACCAGATAGCATCCAAGAATATTGATATTGCCATATAAACTCAGTGGGTCAAATCTTGCCCTCAACCATATTTATGAAACTCAATGAAAGTCAATAAAGTTGAAGGGGTGCAGAGTAGAATTTGGCCCTGTGTATTTACTCAAGCTTTAACCCCCACTGAAAACATTAGTGTTTTAGGAAGCGAAACATTCACAAACATACGCTTATATTTAACATATTCAAATATTTGATCAATTATTTGAAATATATTTCCCATATCAACCTATACAGTTACCTGAAATATTACTAGATGAACTAGCTTCAGTAATACAAGCAGTGTTTATTTAGAACAAATTTATTTGAAATTCATTACTTGTTAAACTAATCTATTAAAATATAACTGATCTCATAGAATGTGTTATTATTAGCACATTCTGTATTATTTCAA